>NC_135239.1:41313397-41588397 GCF_051348905.1 Ranitomeya variabilis | reverse complement strand
TTCCTGCAGAGAAGAAACGCGTTAGCTTGCACGACTACATCAGATAGGACACTGGTGGATTGAGGGGCTTTTTTTTTTTTTTGTAGAGTAATGCTTTAAATATATGACTAATATTGATGATTAAAATGAATTGCGGCCCCTGGTCCAGTGGTCCAAGCCCCTGCAAACCTCCTCCTGCAGCACACGGATAGGCGTTATGTCAAGCCTACTATTCAGAGTGGCAATGCCAACAGGTAGAAGGAGCGTCGTAAGGTTCTGATCTGGCAACCATGGACTACCGAGGTGGCTACTGAACCTGGATGCTGTGCATCTTTCACATCTTCTGTCTATTAACCTAACAGTGGTCATTTATCAAGTATAAAAAGAGATAAAAATCCTTTAAACTAGTCATAGATTCGTCATTAAAAGTTAATCCAACAATCAGATGATCATTACAGGGTTATTTCCATCTTCATAAATGGGTATTGTCGGATAATTTTGGTCACTACGAACAATTTCCTGCATATTAACGCATCTATTTTCCTTTGTTTACAGCTCGTTGCCCTGGAGAACGACCACTATTGCTAAACAGCAGAACACGTGCACTGCTTACAAGCTCTTTACTGTAGAGTTTGTTAGCGCGATTTTGAAGCCGGCCTGGATCTCTAGAGCGTGCGGTTACCTCCTATTCCGGGCCAGTTTCAGTGCTGTGCTTACAAACTAGACAGCAGTGGTGGTCGTTTCCTAGACAACGAGTTGTAAACAAAAAAAAAAATGTGTTAAAGTGTTTAGCATTTATTGTGTCTTTATAAAGCTTTCATTTCTTACAGTCCGTTCGTTTTAAAACATGCGTGACCTTCTGCGACACATACCACGGAGCGAGCGGGTGGTTTTTCTTTTGTGGCGGGTCTATCTGGTTTGTCTAGAGGGAAATAAAAAAAAAATTCCGACGTGATCATATGGCAAAAGACCGTAGGAGTCCCTATGATTTTGTGTGCATGGTCTCCACGCTTGGCCATCCACAGGGCACTTATAGATGCTGACATGTAAAATTAACAATATACTGAGAGCTGTTACTGCAAAACTCAAGGGACCAAACCTTGCACATTTGCCGGGGCAGCAGACGTGGGAGGTGCGGGGACGTCCTGCTCTGGAGTTGTAACTTCATCTTCTTTTGCTTCGGTTCCCTGAAAGCAATAATAATGTTTACATATATTACATTGCAATAAATTTGCTGACAAATGCAGTTACATAGTACTTTATCCCCAAAATAACATGATCCTAAAGAAATAAAAATAACTCCCAAGTGTCAGCCACTAGGTGTCTCCCTTCTGTCTAACTTGCTGCCCACTGCCTGTTGTTCAGTCTAATCCTTCTCTAGCAGCAGAGACACAGAGAGAAATGACAGTAAGTGGCAGGTGGTCTTTGTCTTTCTGCTCCTGCTCTCCTGTCTGTCAAGCTTCATACAGGCATAACACAGAGTTTAGCTTTTACTGTAGTTTTGGGCAAGCAACGCAATGGAAGACACAATGTATGCTGGGAAAGGAAGTTCCAGCACCAATAGTGCAGAATGCTGACACAGAGAAAGTGACCTTCAAAAAGGTTGGATGGCAAGCCGCAGAGAATGAGGAGCAAAATCATTTCTGGACCAACAAAAGCAGCTTCAACTTGTGTGAAATTACAGCACTGGATCCATTCTTTCACTTTTTCTAAATAAAACAGAATCTAGGATGCAAATTTAGAAACATCAGAGCAGGATCCGCTAAAAAAAAATTAATCTATGGATAAATTATTAACTAACTTTTCCTTACACAAATAATTTGCTTTAGATAATCCTGATTTATTATAAATTCATAGTGTCATATTTTCATTGGGGCATAGGAGCTATAAATCACACGTCTACGCTTTCAGAAATAACAAGGGTAAGGCTATGTTCACATGATAGTAATTTTTTTTTTTATTATAATGTAATTTGCACTCTCTCTTTAAGTAATCCATTTGTTTCTCCTGACGCCAAGTACAGTTTAATTAAAATAGTTATATCTAAATTAGTGATGTGTTAATTTGAACAATGCCCGATCAACTCAATGTCCTACCAATGTGTTAGGTAAACAGTACCTTACCAATTAGGTAAACCATGCCCTACCAACGTGATAGGTAAACAATGTCCAACCAATGTGCTAGGTAAACACCCTACGAATGTGCTAGGTAACCAATGTCCTACCAATGTGTTAGGTAAACACCCTACCAATGTGTTAGGTAAACAATGTCCAACCAACGTGTTAGGTAAACAATGCCCTACCAATGTGCTAGGTAAACAATACCCTACCAATGTGCTAGGTAAACAATGTCAGAGCTCAGGACCAGGTCCCCACACATTGCGCTCATCCCACCTCCCCAATATATTTTTATTATGTCTGTGGGAAGCATGGTATATGACTTACCTGGGTTTGTGACTGGAAACGCAACTCCACCGGCTCCAGATAATTGCACGGTACAATCCCTTTCTATATACACATACAAGAACAAATAAAGATCATTTCAGAAAGGAATAAATGTGACTTATTAAATGACAGATAATTTATTTATCATGTACCAGTTACTGATTCGACAAGAATAACTGATATGTGATCAATGGCATAACTGGCTGATGTGATAATTGCTCATTTAGACATTTTTTGGACTCCATGTTGAACAGCATAATATAATACTGCAGGACATAAAGGGGTATGTAACTTCTTGTGGTGGCAGAGGGAAGGGACTTTTCACTGCTTCCCCTTTCCTTCCTATGGCATTGTCACTGTGGCTACCTATACCTACCACTAGGTGGTGCTCAGTGCATGCAGAGTTATAACTGTACAAATCCATAGGCAGGGGCTCCCCCTAGTGGTTACCGCATGCGGGGAGAACTATATCATTTAGCAAGGTACCGTACATGCATATTATTCAGTTAATCAAATAAGGACTGTAGACCTAAAAACATAATAGTGAAAAATAACTAAAAAAAAATGGTGTAGATCCCAGTATGTGTTTCGCCCGGTTTGAGTGTCTCCACTGGCTTCCTTTGTACACACTGTTGTTTTGAAAGTAAAACTTTTTGGCATACAGTAGGCTAGTAAAACTCCATGAGCAGGTTAGATGTGTTCACTGGGAGAATTTTAACAATGTAGACATACAGTGAATGCACTGGTTAATGCAATGTGAACGCAAACCCAACTTCATCCCCATTGTGAAATCGCAAAAGGAAATTATTTCCCTCATGTCGTCATCCCCTACGGTTAGTTGTAACACGCTTCCTACAATGTCACTTCCGTGACTGCCTTCCCTCTTTCTGTACAAGGTCACAGATCAGTCATACTGTGGTGAACGTTCCCTTATCTCCCCTTAGTCTTATCTGTCGCTCATGGTTTTACCCACAATAATACATCACAATTTAGCCCGAGTCAATGAGATTAGCGTTCATATCTGCGGATACTATTGATACAGTTGTTTTTTTTTAGCAAATACTTGCATTCCTATAATGTAACAGCACCGGAGCATTTTTTTTTTCTTTTGACTCTTTGTGGTGCAGTTCTTCTGATTTTCCCATTGTAAGTGTATTGACAGCTGGGCGTTACCAGGTGGGGGGTGTCCCTGTACAGTCTGATATCGTCCAATCAGTGTTGCCAGTGTCAGACACACCCCTCCATAGGGGACTGACAATTTATTAATGTATATTCAGGAGGAGTAACAGAGGAACGGGATCATGAGAAGTCATTACAAAAAAGGATCCAGGTGTATTTCATAAAACAGACAGATCAGGAGCGCTGGAGAGTCCTCTTAAAAAAAAAAAAAGAATCTTATTTACTGCAATGTATACAAATCCCCATAAATAGAAATTCTTATTAGAATATTATTTCTAATGACATATGCTTCCCGTCAAAGCAATTACTGCAGCTGTGGAAAAAGTCAGAAGATTACTTATGATAATTGCTTTTCACCTGCAGAATTATATTGCCCCCTCCTATCCTTGGTGTACACCCCCTCGATAAATTCCTGCCCCAGATTGGTGATGCTGCAGCGCAGCAGGATAATGCTTCAACTTGTAGGACAGAATCGGACTATTTTTTTCCCCCTAAACAATGATATTGGCCTCATCTATTGGTGGATGACAGACATATCATGTATCTGTATGACGTATAATTGGATACATTATGGCAGTGACAGATGGCTCCATCATGGGACGTCCAATTTCCGGATACATTTTGTTCTGCAGATGGCTACATGTAACCAAAATACAAATGAAGAGAATCAGAACAGAATGTAACTGTGCTGTATCCAGCCCAAAATATCAGCACAAAATACACTGAATTGCCTTGGTAGAATCACCAGCACAATAAATGTTAATTTATCATGAGTTTGTCAAGATACCTCATTCATTTAAATCTACATTTCATAACCTTCCCCTGCTAGTCCAAATCCTCAGTACAATTGCATCTCAAACGTTTCAACTCGTCAAAAAGTATATTGGTTTTTCATATTTTTGTGTAGTTCTGTTAAAATCTATTAGATTGTTGCAGTCTGTTTTTTTTTTAAGTTTTCCATTTTGGTATTGCAGTTATTTTTAACCATAAGGACAAGATCCAATCATTTGATAATCTTTATCTGAGATGATACTTGTAATTGAAAAACCCAACTCGTTTTGTTTAAGATGGGTAATAAATTAATCATAGGCTTGCATTATCCTATTCCATATTAGAATAGATCTTTAATTAGGTCATCAATATACTAGTCTACTATATGATTGTCTAAGGGTCACTTCCGTCTGTCTGTCTGTCCTTCTGTCTGTCTGTCGCGGTTATTCGTTCGCTGATTGGTCTCGCCAGCTGCCTGTCAGCGACGAGGACAGTCCAGAAGAAAATGGCCGCTCCTTCCTCCCCTCCAGTCAGCGCTCACACAGGATTAATGGCAGCGTTAACCGACCGTGCTATGCCGCGGTCGGTTAACGCTGCTATTAACCCTGTGTGACCAACGTTTTACTATTGATGCTGCCTATGCGGCGGCGTCAATAGTTAAAATATCTAATGTTAAAAATAATAATTAAAAAAAAATCGTTATATACTCACCGTCCCCTCGGATCCACAACAGGCCTTCCCTGCTCGCGTCGCTCCGGTAACCGGTCCATGCTGCGATCTCGCGAGATGATGACTCGCGGTCTCGCGGGACCGCTACGTCATCATCTCGCGAGACCGCAATGCAATCTTCAGACCGGAGCGCGCGACAAGCATCGGTAACCAGCTGCTTCGATCCTGAGGCTCCAGAAGGTGAGTATATAACTATTTTTTATTTTAATTCTTTTTTTTTTAACAGGGATATGATGCATACTACGTGGCTGGGCAATATACTACGTGACTGGGCAGTATACTATGTGGCTGGCCAATATACTACGTGGCTAGGCAATATACTAAGTGACTGGGCAATATGCTATGTGGCTGTGCTATATACTACTTGGCTGGGCAATAGCATATTCTAGAATACCCGATGCGTTAGAATCGGGCCAACATTTAGTGATAAATAATAATGGTAATGGCCCAAAGGCTTTGAGTAAATAGTCTACCTGAAATCCTCTGCAAAGTTTGGGGCAAATCTAGTCCCCATAGCGGTCCCCCTGGTTTGAAAATATATTTGCTCTTCAAATGAAAACATAATTGTAAATACACACCTGTACTTTGTATCTCCCCCACCTCATTGTAGATTGTAAGCTCTCAAGAGCAGCGTTGTTTTATCTTGCTTTAATCATTATATTATTGTTAACGCTATTTTATGACTGTTGTGTTTGAAACGGTTTAACTGTAATGCGCTGCGGAATATGTTGGCGCTATATAAATAAAGATTATTATTATGTCAGAGTTCTATATCCTGATTCTTGCCTCAATTGTCTCCTGAATTTGCTTCTGCTTTGCCCTTCGGATGTCACAGACCTTGTAGTTCTACTCAATTGATACTGACCCTTGGGCTCCACTTGTCTCAATCCAGTGAATCAATTGTGACAACAAGGGCCTATTGAAATCCATTAGAGTCTACAAGTTGCCTGCAGTGCATGGATATAGTTAGATTATGTAGGTTTATATGCATGCAGCTATACATCAGAATGGAACTAGGGTAGCCACACACAGTATGTGCATAACTATGTGCTCCCCCAAATCCCAGAATGGAGGCAAGATGCCAGAATGAAGGTTATATAAAACTAACTTGCTAAAATTAGTTATCACCTTTTAATAACGTTCCTCATAATTACAACAGCAATATTTTTTGGATCTATGAAAATGTTGCTCTTCACTATAAATTGTATCCATTGCAGGTATACAATTGGCAGTGCCACTTATGTTAATTGCGCTTTTTAGTGGTTTGTTCCTCAGCAGGAATTGACATTTGACAAAAATCATTAGGAAAAAGCTGCAGGCAGTACAGGTATGAGTGATGTTCATGTTAAAGGGAACCTATCACCCCGTTTTTTAAAGATTAGATAAAAATAGTGTGAAATAGGGGCAGAGCTGGGCTTTACATTAGTGCCTTTTTGGTGCCTTTACACCCCCGTTAGGCCGCCGAAATACCTTTGTGAAGTGGCCGTTTTGTCCTGTCACTCAAGTTGGTCAGGTCGGATGGGCGTGGTCACAGCGCTGTTTGTCCCCCAGGATCCTGCTCATCATTACATTGGTGGCGTAGTGGTGTGCGCATGTCCAGCAGGCGAATCCACTGCCCAGGAGATGAATAACAGCGCGGTCTTCGCTATTCAGCCGTTTACCGGTGGGCGCGGCCATCTTTCCTGTGGCCGCGCCTGCGCAGATGGAGCGCTCTGCTGCCCGGGGCTTCAGGAAAATGGCCGCGGGATTCCGCGCGTGCGCAGATGGAGATCGCGGCGGCCATTTTCCTGAAGCCCCGGGCGGCAGAGCGCTCCATCTGCGCAGGCGCGGCCACAGGAAAGATGGCCGCGCCCACCGGTAAACGGCTGAATAGCGAAGACCGCGCTGTTATTCATCTCCTGGGCAGTGGATTCGCCTGCTGGACATGCGCACACCACTACGCCACCAACGTAATGATGAGCAGGATCCTGGGGGACAAACAGCGCTGTGACCACGCCCATCCGACCTGACCAACTTGAGTGACAGGACAAAACGGCCACTTCACAAAGGTATTTTGGCAGCCTAACGGGGGTGTAAAGGCACCAAAAAGGCACTAATGTAAAGCCCAGCTCTGCCCCTATTTCACACTATTTTTATCTAATCTTTAAAAAACGGGGTGATAGGTTCCCTTTAAGGAGGTGATGATTTCAAGGTGGAGTTGACATTTTCGTCAACTGAACTGCAATCATCTGTCGCAACCCATTGGGGGCCAAGTAAAATATGTCATGAATAGAAGCATAGAATTAATCTTAGTAACTTAAGTAAAAAGCTTTGCAGATTTTAACCATTCCCTTTTTTGCACCCCAAATATCCCTGCCACAGTTGCCCCATTAATGCTTCCCCTACAGATACAGCATAAAAACACTATTATAACAGTGTCCCTGTCACAACGTACATATTAGCCATAGATTCAGGCATAGAGCCCACCACCATAATTACCTTTCCATTGAACAGAACGGTTGCCCAATTATCATTCCCCTTCTTGAGCACAAACACGATATTTCCCGGCATGACCTCCATTTCTTCTAAAGTCTCAGGAGTAAACTGAAATAACACACGGTGAGGTTGTCCTTGCAGGGTCCTGTAAAGACATCCCAAAATAATTTGATTCCATGCAGGGGCGAAAATAGAAATCATGGGACCCCCCATTGCTCAAATCTAAATTAGACAGACACCACCACCAAAAAAACCTAAAATATTCGGCAGAGTCAGGGTCACAGCACATAGGTCAGGGTTGCTGCACATAGGTGACGTGATGAGACGACATACTACAGAATTTTTTTTAAGACCGTGAGAGGGACATGTAGTGCGACATGCATAAAGAAATAGGTTCCCAACTGAAAGTCCTTAGTGTTTTCACTCATAATACCCTTTTCATGGTCCCAATCCATATGAACCCTCAAAAAAATGCGTTAAACAGAATGATATCCCCATAATAAATTACCTCAGTATAATGTCCCCACATTGTCCCTAACAAAGTATAATGCACCCAACACAGTTTGATACCCCACAATGCCCAAACACAGAACAATACTCCTGCAGTCTCCCCCCTGACACAGTAGGATTCCCCTACAGTTCCCCCAACACAGTAGGATGTCTTCACAGTGGCCCCAACATGATGTCCTACAGTAACCCCCACATAGTATGATGCCACCACAGTGCCCTCAACAAAATATGCACCCCAACACAGTATAATGTCACCACAGTGCCCCTGTCATGGCGTGACTGCGGGATATCAGATGTTCACCTATACTGATCCTCAGGCTAGGGGTCTCTGGCTATCCCTGTTCTAGGATTACCCCTGAAGGTGGAGATGCCTGGGCCTTGTCCCCTACTATGCTCCTGAAGGTGGAGATGCCTGGGCCTCGTTCCTTCCTATGCTCCTAAGTAGCTCCAATCTGTACAGTAAACAAGACAGACAGGGCAGAAACGGAAGAGCAATCACACAACACTCTGTCAGGGAACTACACAGAGAAATATAAAGTGTACAGCCCGAGAGGCAACAAAGTAATATAAAGATATCTAGGGGGGAAAAAAAGAAAGGGTAAACCCAACACCACTCATCACAACAACTTTAGAAATAACCAGGACGTGTCCAACTCTCCAGACCAGGATAGAGAACTATTGCTGGCATTACCTGAACAACAGGAGCCAGCTTAAATAGGGAAACTGCCGACACGACTGGTTCTCCCGCAGCAAGTGACCACAGGCAATCAGCAAGCTAAGTCCAGCAATGATTTAACTCCTTCTAACCCACCTAGGAGCTCCAGCTCTAGAAGTCAATGCCTACTCTGTGTTGACCACAGACTATGGAGTCACAAGGTGGAGTGTCTCAGTCTGAGGAATCTGCAGACCCTGACGCCGCCATGACTGTTGGAGATGTTTGAGAAAACCTCCTTGTGACAGCCCCCTAACAAAAACAACTCACCCTGCCCTGTTTCCCCAATGCCCTGCTCTGGTCTGTGTGTAGACCTAGGCTCAGTGCAGGAGGCGTAATCTGTTGACATCATTGCGCCTGCTGAGCTGACAATCAGACACTCCAGCTAAATGTCTCCATGTCTGATACCAGGGAAAAGTATTGTTATGGAGTCAAGTTTTCAGCTTTTTTAAAAGGAAAAAAGTTACAGACTGTAAAAAAAAAGTCCATTTTAAATATTTTTGTATTCCATTTATCTCCTGTACAGTCCCCACCATTCAGTGAAAGATTTACCCTTTTTTTCGGTTTCACTTACCTCAGTACCTCAGGGGTTTTTGGACGAGCTGGTGGGTTGTTGGCCTATCGAGAGGAACAAGAGGCAAAAACATACTATAAAATCTAAATATGTACAGTATATAAAGCCAACTATCTAAACCTGACTCTTGAGGATATACTTCATCTCATACTTACACTTTGGAGCCAGTCTTTTAGATCATTCTATGATGATCGGATTACAGTTTCACAGGGTAAATAACTAGGCGTTGCTTTTTACCTTTTTTTAGCACAAGAAGCACATCGTCATCCTTCTTAATAGTCCTAATAGATTTGCTTCATCGAATGACCCATTTACAAGTCATTGAGGGAAAATTTGGAGAAAAGTGGAAAAGTGCTCATTAATTCCTATTCAATCCAGGATAAGACCCGGTAGGCTTGACCTCAAATAAAAAGGTTTGTTTTCCTGTTCTCTGTGCTTACAGAGTAGAATGGAGGGAATACTAAAAGTTAACTTGTCTTCAAGTGGGAATTAAGGCTGAAATGTTCATTAGCCGACTGTACATGTAAACCGATAACAGCAGCCCATCAGCGGATCTTCTCTAGGGCAGAACACAAATACTATGTCGCTTTTATCCATACTGCAAAATTGTGTCATTTTTGTTAAAATAATATTTTGACTTTGATTTATATTTTGGTTACGACCAATAAGATCCAGCTTCACTACAAGCCTTAAAGGGTCATTTAGTGCTGTAGACCGGTCATCTACAACCAGTGGTAAAACTACAATACCCAGTATGGGGAAGTTTAGACACCGACAAGTTGAAGACAGCTTCCTACACCCATTTTTTCCTCTACAAAATATTAGCTAAATATTAGGCCAGGTATGGTACCAATACGTATTTTTAGATAACTCTATTGGTTTACATGACATTCCAGGAGAGAGATCTTAACAGAACCAGTGCGTGTGGGGTCATTTGTTGAGCAGCTAAACCCATGTTATATATTTCAGATATATATTGATATAGTTGTTTCTACTTTTTAGGTCCTTCTGCTACCTGTATTGGTTATTCCTATATTTAGATGATGTGTTAGAGAATCAAATGTATGAGAAAAGTATAAATTAGGCTGGAAGATTCTTTACCTGAGGTTGCAGTGGTGCAAATCCAGAGAAACTGTCTTTGTCAACGACAGAGGCCACTACCTGCCGATCAATCACATTTCTCATTAGTTACTGTTAATTCACCATTTTTATATCCATACACTCCATTTTGTAAACGATCAGCTAATTATAAAAAAAAAAAAGGTATCTTTTCACGGCTAGCACTCGCATCTGTGATAGTCTATGGGGCCATTCGTATGTTCGCAATTTTTTGCAGGCAGAAATCGTAGACATGTCCTATTTTGATCAAAATTGGAACTGCAAGTCTATGGGTTTACCAAGAAACTCTCCAACCAGTCATTTCTTTATATGATATATTTCCTCTGCTTATGAGTATGCCGAATATTAAAAGAAAGTCTAAAAAAAGATACATAACATGTACAAAAGTATTAATACACGCCTCTTAATCATTGGAATTAAATTTTTTCTATCCAGTTCCATTGCCCCAGGCGCATAAAATCTAGCCCCGTGCCACGCAATTTGCCTTTACTAACATTAGTGAGAGGACGGTTCGTTGTAAAGAGCTCACAAATACCAGCGAGCCTTGTACCACCAAGCACAATGCGAAACGGCGGATGAAGTGGTGTAAGGCCGCCACCACTGGACCCTGGAGCAGTGGAAATATGATCTGTGGAGTGACGGATCGCACTTCTCTATCTGATGGACGGGTTTGGTGAATGTCAGGAGACTGTATTGTGCCTTTTCTGCGTCATTTAGAGTAAAATTCATTCTATTGTGTCACACAGTGGAGTTTTCGGAACATACCGTTGCTTTTCCCAAGTAGTCTTTCTTCTCCAGTTGCTCCACGAGTCTCTCATTAGGCTGAAATAACCTCCCTTTTGGCATCTCGGAAATAGGAAAGTCCTTTTGTTTCTTTAAAAAAAAAAAAAAAAAAAAAAGGAATCAGAATGGTTGATGGTAAGCTATAATTCTCATTGTTACAATGTAAGGAAGGCGCGACGTCTCCGCATCAAACGCAACGGCTTCAAAACTGAAATCGTAATTCAGCAATGTCATCATATCATCTTATAAAATCACGTTTTCTGCGGAGGATCTTGTTCGGGAAAGTTTTCCTTTGTTAAGAACATTTGATGGTGAGATAATTAGCAGGACGCTGAAAGAGCCGGAGGTAAAAATAGCTGGCAGCCCACAGATCAGAATGGTGCGCAGCGACTAAACCATTGGGGGCCGTCATCTGAAATAAAGCGCACGGTACAGAACACTTCAGGGGTAATACATGTTCTGTTCACGATCTATAGAACATTCTTCAGCGTTCCACCGAGTATTACATTCTATTTGCCAATTAAAATGTTATTAACACAATTGCTACTTTTAGAAATCGGTTCATTCTAATAATAGGACAGATAATGAGGCCCATGAAGATAAGGCAGGTTGCTCCCATACACTTAAAGGGAATCTGTCACCAGATTTTGCCACCCAATTTGAGAGCAGCATGATAAAGGGGCAGAGACCCTGATTCCAGTTGTGTGTCACTTACTGGGCTGCTTGCTGTATTAACAATAAAATCACAGTTTTGTCAGCAGGAGATTATCACTAGAGAACTAGTAAACCTGACACCATGTAATCCAATCCCGCCCCCACTACTGATTGGTAGCTTTCTGCCCATGCACAGTGTACACAGAGAGCTGCCAATCAGTAGTGTGGGCGGGCATATATAAAGCTCAGCATTCAGAGAACTGGGAGATGTGCAGCAGACAAAACTGTGATTTTATCAAAACTGTAGAAAGCAGCCCAGTAAGTGATACATCGCTGGAATCAGGGTCTCTGTCCCTACAACATGTTGCTCTCAGATGGAACAGAAGAAACCTGGCGACAGATTCCCTTTAAAGGGAGTTTGTCAGCCCAGAAAACAATAATTAAACTAAACAGGCGGTCATATAGGGAACGTAGCCAGGGGCGTAACTATAGTGGGTGCAGGGGCTGCAATGGCATCCAGTAAGTGGATCTCAGGGGCAGTGCAGTGAATGGCTGCAGCAGAGACGATAGCAGCCTGTCCCAGGACTCGTGAAATTGTTGGACCATATAATGAGGTGTCCATATTGATGTTTAGTACCAGACCCCCAGTTTTCACTGGTGCCAAGATAGAGAGGACTATTGATATTCTCCATGACGTTTCCAGTCCCAACTCGCAGACTACAGGCTGCAGTAATCAGGGATTCTCTACCGGCCTTATAGGTTTCCATTTGTGGATCTGAATCGTACTGCTCGGATCTTCTGATTTACAGATAGCACTTAAGTGGATGTGTGTGCATCATGGTCACGTATGTAATTTCCAAACCTATTATAATACCACATTCTGGTGTTACGTAGCCTTGTGAAATTATTACTAAACATAGATTGCTTTATCATCCTGACTTCCGGCCGTGGTTTTCAGGCATGTCAGTATCTTACAGGGTGGAAGAATTGTCATTGCACAGAAAAACATGTTTTTTTTTTTCTATTCTGGACATTGGAGCGATCTCAGAAGAAAGTTGGGGCCGCAGTTGGCTACATATTAAAGCAGCTTTGTGATCATATATTGAAAACTATATATAAGGGTTTAAGTAAAACAGATGGACCATTTTCTAAATATTACTGGGAATAGCTGACTGTGGAATGAGTCAACAGTGATCCGGTCAGTGAGCTCACTAACCGCAGGGTGTGAAACTATTATCTCTCCTCTTCTGAGTAACTGCTAAGCTGATTTATGACCAAAGTTTTTTTTTTTACAAAAATTATTTTCAGTGAAAGGATGGATAAGATTAAAAATGGAGTGCAGAATTAGCCATCATACAAGGGGTCTTGGGATTTAGGGGCGCAAATCACCTGTGGCACAAAAGTAGACGCCTGTATGATTAATGGCGTAGGTAGGCTTATATAGACTATGAAATTACTCTATATGTCAGCCATACATTAAATTTATGGTCTAAATAAGTTCTAATAAAAATGCAGAAATATCACTTGTGCAGATAGACGGTCCTACAAAACATCAAATCACCCTTGGACCAATGTTAATCTATGGGGCCGTGAACATGTTCGTGTTTTTCCTTGGACAAAATGTGCCCAAGGAAAAAATGGCAGCATGCCCGAGTTTGATCTGATATTCGGATCGCACTCAGCCATTCAGTCAATGAGTCCACGAAAAACATCAGACTGTACTCAGATGACATATGAGTGCAGCCTGATTTCTACTGACTGACACAATGAAATAGATGGAGAAAAAAATGTCTCCATCTTCTCCTCATCTGAGAAAATCAGATCACACTAGTATCAGTGTTTGATTAGCATAAACGTCCCAATTCTCTCTCAGATGAGGGAATATACGGCCTTAAAATCAGAATTGTTTCTAGAGCAAGTCCCAGGCTCACCAGGATTTCTTGCATTGCCTTCTCTATCCTGGTGCCATGCCGCGGTTCTGCTTTCTGACTGAGGGCAAGGATAATGCTTTTTTCTGCTTTTTCCCAATTCCCCAGTTTTGCATTTGCAAGTGCAATATTATGCAGGATCTGAAAGAAAAAAGGGAAAAAATGTTAAAAAATATAAATGATAGCAACAAATGTTAAAAACTGGAACGCGCCTGTATTGATGCCCTCTCTCCATGGTGGAGGGAGGCAATCATTTGGGGGACGCTCACATGCCCTAGATGTGCTGCAGAAACCCATCCACATGCTGCAGATACAACCGGGCTTGCATGAACTGAACGGATTTTCTACAACAAATCTGCTGCATGTGAACATAACCTGAAAGAATTATTATCTGTTAGCTGCTTTCATCCATACCAACACATTGGAGTTTGATGCCTATGGGTGTATATATATATATATATATATATATATATTTTTTTTTTTTTCTGTTTTGTTTTTTTGTTTTTTTGTTTTGTTTTTTTTTACATATACACATACATGCACATACTTAAATGCACGTGTTTTTGCCTAAAAAAAAGCAATTTTGCAACAGTATTTCATTACCAAAAATTGGACCTTTTGCTTTCTACATCTTCTATGTATTACAGACTGAGTTATCAGTGAATCCATCAGTGAGCTCATCTAACCGCAGGGATTACAATTATTATCTCTCTTCCTTTACAGATCTTGTACGATGATTTGTGACCTAACCTTACTGCGACGATTTTATTATGATTTTGTAAAAATGCGTCAACAAACTACAACTCAAAAGCATTGTGTGAACATGGCCTAAGGCAGGGGTGAGAAATTAATTTTCCCGAGGGGCCACATGAGAGACTGTGACTGAAGGGATAGGCTGAAATTAATTATGATCAATATTAATATTCATCAACAAAAATAAAGGAACTCAATAATAGATACCAACAAAAAAGCAATATCTATAAATCTCACCAAAACTGACGCTTTTTAAATTGGTTAAAAAATATGAACTTTATTTCAACATATCAATAAAAACACGTAAAAATATTGTAAAATGGGAAAAGAGACCAAGGTACAGGAAAGGAAAGGTGTATATTGTATATATTGTAAAGGTGTATATAATAAATGTAAATTTTCAGTCTAAATAGATGTTAGAACACATTATATATAATCCATCAGCTAAAACTGCAAGCAGTAGAAGTCGAGCACCACATAAATATAAGGTGCATAATTAAAATGGTAAACATATATTTTTGTGTAAAAGATTCATACAGTACAGATAAGTGAAGTGCCAGAGCACCACTGCTTACAGGGCTGAGGTATATATTGATAAAACACTAAATACACACCATGAAAAGTATTTACCTTATTAAAGCCAGCAGCCAGGGACCCACCACACCTGACGCGCGTTTCGCAAATGAAAGCTTCGTCCAGGGGTGGTGGGTAGCTGAAAAGGAGGCCATTTATAGAAGTCATTGGCCTATGGCATTGCCTCTCCTAGCTCAAAAGGAATTTACTAATACTCTAATGGATTTATTACCACTAAACCCACATGTTAGGCCTCTTTCACACGTCCAGATAATTCCGGTACCGGAGAAATCGGTACCGGAGTTATCCGTGTCCGTGTGCTCACGTGGCACATCAGTGTGGCACACGTGCGGCATCCGTGTGCCGCCTGAGCACCACACGGACCGTGCAGGAGAGACAGCGCTACAGTAAGCGCTGTCCCCCCCCCCCGCTGTGGTGCTGAAGGCGGCATTCATCTCTTCTCCCCGCAGGAGAGAAGAGATGAATGATCAAGTTTTTTTTTCTTTTTTGTTAAAAATAAAAGTTGCATGTGACCCCCGCCTCCCACCCCCAGTGTGCCGCCCGGCCCCTTGCAGAAGAAATACTCACCCAGCTCCCGCGATGTCTCCTCCCTCCTCTCTGTGCTGGCAGCTTGTCCTGTGCGGACGGTCACGTGGGACCGCTCATTACAGTGAGGAATATGCGCATATTCCTCACTGTAATGAGCGGTACCACGTGACCACTCACACAGTAGAGGCTGCCAGCGCTGAGAGGAGAGAGGAGACATCGCGGGAGCTGGGTGAGTATTTCTTCTGCAAGGGGCCGGGCGGCACACTGGGGGTGGGAGGCAGGGGTCACATGCAACTTTTATTTTTAACAAAAAAGAAAAAAAAAAACTTGATCATTGATCTCTTCTCTCCTGCGGGGAGAAGAGATGAATGCCGCCTTCAGCACCACAGCGGGGGGGACAGCGCTTACTGTAGCGCTGTCTCTCCTGCGGGCGGTACGTGCACACGGAGGAGAGTGCACACTGTTCTCTGTGTGCACGTGTGCAGGACGTATTGCAGTACGTGCTGTGGGAGAAAAACGGACATGTCTCCGTGTTTTGCACACGGACACACGGTCCGTGAAAACACGGAGACATGTGCATAGACCCATTCATTTGAATGGGTCTACGTGTGTCAGTGTCTCCGGTACGTGAGAAAACTGTCACTACACGTACCGGAGACACTGATGTGTGAAAGAGGCCTTACACATATACATAATATCCAAACCTTATTATTGGCTGCTGGCTTTAATAAGGTAAATACTTTTCATGGTGTGTATTTAGGGTTTTATCAATATAGACCTCAGCCCTGCAAGCTGTTGATATGTTGAAATAAAGTTCACATTTTTTAACCAATTTAAAAAGCGTCAGTTTTGGTGACATTTATCGATATTAATATTAACAAATTAATTATATTTTCTATATTAAGATTAATTGCATCACCTGATATTGAGCAGAATTAAAGGGATTGTCCACTAGTAGGTCAAACACTCAAACTAAATATTCGGCCACGATAAAATAATAGCGCCTATACTCGCCTCCCCTACAGCTCTGTTCCAGTGATGTCAGCACTGGCGGTCCCGGGGCTGTCATGCAGTGGAAAGACACGGGATGCCTGGCGCTCAATCAGCACCGGTGTCACTGTCTCCGCCTTTGGTCAATCTGAACATGAAGCGGAAGACCGGGATCAGCTGCAGATTACAGGCTTTATTATTTTATCGGGGCCGAACATTAAGTGTAAGAATGAGTTGTCCTATTAGCGGACAACCCCTTTAAGTATAAATAGAAATAAATTGTAGCTGACAGCATTTCAACGCAGAAATGAACGTTCCAATACAATGGCCCAATTGGAGAGGAGGCACAGTCCAGTACAAAAAAGGAACAGCATCCCATCCAGGTGATGAAAGATTAAAAGAGCTTTATTCTGCCATCATGCAACGTTTCGACCATAATAGGTCTTTGTCAAGCATGCTTTCATCACCTGGATGGGATGCTGTTCCTTTTTTGTACTGAACCCCTTTAAGTATGTTAACATCCTCATATATACAGTTTGAGCCCACACACAGCCCCCTATATACCATATGAGAACACACACACAGCCCCCTATATACCGTATGAACCTGTACATAGCCCCCTATATACCACATGAGAACAAACAAAGCCCCTATATACCATAAGAGCCACAACATAGCCCCCTGTATACAGTGTGAGCAGCGACATATCTCTCTGTGTACAGTGTGAAAACCTGCCTCCTATATACAGCATGAGCCCCCACATAGCCCGCTATATACAGCATGAGCCCCACATAGCCTCCTATATACAGCATGAGCCCCACATAGCCTCCTATATACAGCATGAGCCCCACATAGCCTCCTATATACAGCATGAGCCCCACATAGCCTCCTATATACAGCATGAGCCCCCACATAGCCCGCTATATACAGCATGAGCCCCACATAGCCTCCTATATACAGCATGAGCCCCACATAGCCTCCTATATACAGCATGAGCCCCACATAGCCTCCTATATACAGCATGAGCCCCACATAGCCTCCTATATACAGCATGAGCCCCACATAGCCTCCTATATACAGCATGAGCCCCACATAGCCTCCTATATACAGCATGAGCCCCACATAGCCTCCTATATACAGCATGAGCCCCCACATAGCCTCCTATATACAGCATGACCCCCCACATAGCCTTCAATATACAGCAGGAGCCCCCACAAAGCCTCCTATATACAGTATGAGCCCCCACATAGCTTCCTATATACAGCATGAGCCCCCACATAGCCTCCTATATACAGCATGAGCCCCCACATAGCTTCCTATATACAGCATGAGCCCCCACATAGCCTCCTATATACAGCATGAGCCCCCACATAGCCTTCTATATACAGCATGAGCCCCCACATAGCCTCCTATATACAGCAGGAGCCCCCACATAGCCTCCTGTATACAGTATGAGCCCCACGTAGCCTCCTATATACAGCATGAGCCCCACATAGCCTCCTATATACAGCATGGGCCCCCACATAGCCTCCTATATACAGTATGAGCCCCCACATAGCCTCCTATATACAACATGAGCCCCACATAGCCTCCTGTATACAGTATGAGACCCACATAGCCTCCTATATACAGCATGAGCCCCACATAGCCCCCTATATACACCATGAGTCCCCACATAGCCTCCTATATACAGTATGGGCCCCCACATAGCCTCCTATATACAGTATGAGCCCCACATAGCCTCCTATATACATCATGAGCCCCCACATAGCCTCCTATATACAACATGAGCCCCACATAGCCTCCTGTATACAGTATGAGACCCACATAGCCTCCTATATACAGCATGAGCCCCACATAGCCCCCTATATACACCATGAGTCCCCACATAGCCTCCTATATACAGTATGAGCCCCCACATAGCCTCCTATATACAGCATGAGCCCCACATAGCCTCCTATATACAGCATGAGTCCCCACATAGCCTCCTATATACAGCATGAGTCCCACATAGCCTCCTATATACAGCATGAGCCCCACATAGCCTCCTATATACAGCGTGAGTCCCCACATAGCCTCCTATATACAGTATGAGCCCCACATAGCCTCCTATATACAGCATGAGTCCCCACATAGCCTCCTATATACAGCATGAGCCCCACATAGCCTCCTATATACAGCATGAGTCCCACATAGCCTCCTATATACAGCATGAGCCCCACATAGCCTCCTATATACAGCGTGAGTCCCCACATAGCCTCCTATATACAGCGTGAGACCCCACATAGCCTCCTATATACACCGTGAGCCCCCACATATTCTCCTATATACAGTGTGAGTCCCAACATAGCCTCCTATATACAGTGTGAGTCCCCACATAGCCCCCTATATACAGTATGTTTATATGAAAATCAAACCATCCCAAAACGCACAGCTCAATAGCATCTTCAAACACAAAGTGTCCATGAGTTTTCAAGAAATCACATCGACTTTAATTGTTAAACGCAGCTGATTTCGCAAAAAAAAACAAAAAAAAAACACAATGCAGCACTTATGCTAAGTAGGAACATGGCCTAAGATATCTTCATTAACTTTTATGAAATTTCAATTATTTATTAATTTTCACTCAAGCAATTGTCCTTCTGGAAATATGAAACCATCAATAAGCTGCTGTTATTTTATGGCCCCAATTTTATATCCAAAAAAAGGCTCCAAAATTTGGCAAAATGTGGTAAAATTTTACTGTCACTTTTCTCTTGGAGCAGTTCATCCAGATTGATCTCTATGGATCTAGATTGTGACTATTTGTGCATCACACTTTATACTTTTCTCACCTCGCAACTGTAGAGTTTAAACGTCAGACCCAGGATCTTATAGTCGATGAGTTGGTTGCCCCTCAGTTCTGTAAAGCAGCGCGACCAGTCGTCCAGTGCTAGGCTATACCTGCACAGAAATACATTGCCATTTGTTAGTACAGACCTTGGTCGTCATGTAATGTTACATTTTCCTTGTAGCAGAGCGGAATATTTGGGGTCTGTGAATGAAAGATTTATATTTCCTATGTGAGTTTGTGAGTGCAGTGTATGTGTGATGTGTCCCACAGCACCGGTCAAAGGCTTCAACAACTGTTAATTCAATGGTTTTCTCATTCTTATTGGAATGTGCACATTGTAGATTCAGACTGAAGGCAGCAAAACCACGAAGGAACAAATATGGAAACAAGGATTAAAGGAACACGGATGAAACCAACCGGAATATGTGTTAAAGCTTAGATTCCTCAAAGAACCCTCCTTTTACTCTGATGACAGCTAATTACACCCCCTTGGCATTCTCTCAAGCAGCTTCATCAGGTCGTCACTTGGAATAACTTCCAATTAACAGGTATGCCTCGTCAAGAGTTCATTTGCGGAATCACCGGCCTTCATAAAGTGTTTGCAACCAACAGGTGTGTTTTGCAGAGGCAGTATTGGTACACAGCTATGTACAGTACTAAGCCTTATTCCCTAACTGTTTGTAGCCAAAATATAACAGAAATCACTCAACTAAGTAAAGAGGAGCGACAGTCCATTATTACTTTAAAATACATAAGTCACTCAATCTGGAAAATTGCTAGAACCTTGAAGGTATCAAAGTGCAGTTAAACGGATTCTTATGATGACCACTCAAGGAAATAAAGTCCAAGAATTACCTCTGCTGCAGATGATAAGTTCATCAGAGTTACCAGCCTACGAAAATGCAAATCGACATCACCTCACATAACAACTCTCATAACTGATGTACAAACATCAAGTAGCAGACTCATCTCAACATCAACTGTTCAGAGCACACTGTGAGAAGATGTTTTTTTATTGTAAAATTGCTGCAAAGAGGCTAATACTGAGGACCGCAAACAAGAAGAGACCTGTTTGTGCCAAGCACCACAAGGGCTAGCCATTAGATCAGTGGAAATCTGTACTGTGGTCTGAGGAGTCAAAATGTGTGATCGATGTGCCATGTCTTTGTGAAATGCAGATAGGTGAGAAGATGGTTCCTACAGGTGAGGTGCCCACTGTGAATTATAGGGAGGTGTCATTATGTGGCAGTGCCTGGTAATTTTTTCCATGGCCACCACCACCACATTCTGAAATATCACACCATCCCAACTTGTCTACACTTTGTGGGACCATCAATTGTGTTGCATCAGGACAATTACCCAAAGCACACCTCTAGGCTATGTAAGGACTATGTGACCAAGAAGGAGAGGAACGGAGTACTGCATCAGATGACATGGCCTCCATAATCACCCATCCTCAACCCAAATGGGATGCTTTATGATGAGTTGGATGCAGAGTTCCATCAACGCAGCCAGCAAGTGCTCAGCACCTCTAGAGAATCATTCAAGGTTGTTGGAAAACCAATTCAGGTTATGGCCTGATGAAGGTGCATGAGAGAATGTCAAGGGGGTGTAAAACTGTCAGAGTAAAATGGGGGTTAATTTGAGGAATCTAAGGTTTATCACATATTATGCTTTGTTTCACACGTGTTTCTTCACTCATTGTTTCCATATTTGTTCCTTCGTGGTTTTGCTGCCTTTTCTCTGAATCTACAATGTGCACATTCCAATAAGTAAAGGAAAAGAACTGTATGAACAGGTGCGTCCAAACTTTTGACGGTAGTGTATGTCTGTCTGTTATGTATGCAGCATGTAGTTAGTGAAAGACGTGAATGCCACAAGTCCTAAATGACACATCCCTAGAGTAGGAGTGCCACTACTGTATGTCCAGCGTGAGTCCACTACTGAGTGAGAGACGTCAGCACCATGTATCCTGAATCATCCTGTATCATATCAAATTCATGGTGTCTCTTACTTGCCCTTCTTGAAGAAGACTGAGCCACGTTGAAAATACCCCACAGCCAAGTGCGCGTCTTTCTCTATGGTGCTTGTAAAGGCCTGGAAGACCGCAATATTAATGGAAAAAGTCAATGTGAATGAGTCATCAATACTAGCTAATATTTTAGAGGTAGTCTATAAATCTACTGTAAGTTTATAAATATACAGTAATGGGTCAGATTCACTAAGAAAAAAACATTAAGACGTCATTTTACAGTCAAATTCGGGTCCCAGTCTGTGATGCAGGCTCAGAGGCTAAGCCCGCATCATTGCCGGCAGATGATGGCTGCCTTATTCAGCCATAACCCTCCTCTAACAGCAGCGAGCGGAGTTGAGCTCTGCCTGCTGCTGACTCTTTAAATGCTATCAGTTTCTGGCAGTAGCATTTACATGATCAAGGTTTCACAATGCAATCGTGGGGGTGCCGATGTGTTGCTATGGCAGGTGGAGGTCTGCTGAAGACTCTCGTGCTGCCAATAAGGTGGTCTGCTGAAGTATAGTCTTTGGCCGGGTTTCATAGGAGACCATAATTTTTGGTATCGACTACATTAATGTAGAAAAACAAAAAGAAAACAACACACACACAACTAAAAAAATGCATTACAAAAGTTTGTAAAATGGATCTAAAAAATATAAAAGGTTAAAATCACCCTCCTGTTCTCTCATTAAAAATAATGGAATTCAAAAAACAAAAATAAAAATACACACAAGTGGTGTTGTGGTGTCTGTAAGGGTATGTGCACACGCTGCGGATTTTGCTGCGGATCCGCAGCAGTTTTCCCAAAGTTTACAGTACCATGTAAACCTATGGGAAAAAAAAAAACCGCTGTGCACATGCTGCGGAAAATTCAGCACGGAAACGCAGCGGATTATTTTCCGCAGCATGTCACTTCTTTCTGCGGATTCCGCAGCGGTTTTCAACCAGCACCAATAGGAAAGTGCAGTTGAAAACCCGCAGAGGAATCCGCAGAAGAAACCGTGAGAAAATCCGCAGTGAAAACCGCAGTGGTTTTGCACTGCGGAAAAATCCGCAGCAGAATCCGCAACGTGGGCACATACCCTAAAAGTCTGAGCTATTAAAATAAAAAAATTATGAACTCAATTTGTAAACATCATAAAATAAAAAAAGTAAACTGCAGAACTGGCAGAACTGAAAAAGTGATCAAAACGTCCCATCTACCCCAATAAAAACATCATCTTGCCATGTAAAAAACAACCTCTCACATAGCTCCATTGACTAAAAAAATGTGGCAACACAAGCAAAAAATTTTATCTATGAATTTACAAATTTGTTTTCACCATCTAAATAATAAAAAAAAACTCTGAAAGTTTTGTATGGCTGTAATCATACTTATCTGCAGAATATTACATCCAGGTCATTTTAAGAGCACAATAAACGCCATAAAAGCAACTTATTGCCCCCCTCACCTTGAAAAAATATATATTTTTTTTAATTTGCAAAATTGCTTTTGTTTCTCTGGGCAATTTTGCCGAACTTGGATTTTTTTTTCTTGCTATGTCGATAGGAAAATAAGAAAAAGTTATGGCTCTTGGAAGAAGAAAGAGGAGAAAAAAATGGAAAAAAAAAAAAAAAAATCGCCCGGTCGGGAAGGCGTTACCAAATGTTTTATAAATGAAGTCGCCACCAATTTGAAAATTAGGACATTGCTTTCAATTAGATTTACCTGTTCAGCCCCATGTAGATCCCCTAATACCAGGTGGCAGCAGCCGATATTGAAGCAGATCTTGGATCGAGGGTCTGCGATGGATGTGAAAAGTGTCAGGGCGTTACTCCAGTCACCCTTGTCCGCAGCAGCCACCCCATCACTCCAAAGGCGCATAATCTCCACCAGGGCCATCACTGAGCTCTAGGACGTTCTCCTTCCTCCGCTGATCCCTCCGATACTAAGCTGTAGGACAAGTGACAGCACCCGGATGGCACCCGCACTGTTCATATGTGATGGTGGCACAAGAGGAAGCGGCGGGACGCTGCACAACACATTCTGAAACTGACGTTTTGTACAATACGTAACGACTTCCCCATTTACTGCCCTTCCTCTATCTCCGCTGAGCAGACTGGTGGGGAACAAGTGGTTAGAGCCCATGTACCTGGTCCCCGGGAAATAATTTGATGTCCTTGCCCAACGGAGTTTCCTCAAAATCCAAACACACCCATGCTGCAGGAACAACCACACATTGCTGACTTTCAGCCACAGACTGCAACAAATTTGTTGCATTTGCACATGCACCAGTGTGGCACTGAGGGGCAGTGGCCATGAGGACATGACCAGAAGTCATTTAGAATGATATCAGAGGGTCAGAATTAAGAAAAAGAGTAAGGATAAGCTCAGAGGAGCATCATTTTTGGTCTGTGTGCGGTCGATGTGAGTGCACAAGAACCAGTATTAGGGCCCATGGGCTATTTTCGACACAGACGTGAGGTCCATGTGGAAAAATTGCACTAATCTGGTCTGATTAATGGACCAAACTAGTGCTTGTAAATACAATCCAAGAAAAAAAAAAAAAAAGAGCATATACCTTGTGGTAAGTAAATTAAAAAATAGTAATAGTACATGTAAATAACATAGGGGACTTAGTTAACACTATTGTGATAAAAAAAAATAATATATCAGTCATCCCACCGCGACAAGGTGAACCCAATCGAGGCAGCCTCACCTGTCTCTAGTATTAAAACCTCAGCGTGGCCCCCTGTTTTGAGATAGTAATTTTATTCTATATGGCTTCCCACGGACAATTGTCTTAGCAGTCAGGCCCGTATCCTTCTCTGCCCTTATCTACATGGAGGTCGGGTGACACAAGGTGAGGTTTTAATACTAGAGACAGGATAGATAGGACCTACCCAAGCGGGTTCACCTTGTCGCGGTGGGTTGGCCTTTACCCTATATTATTTACATGTACTATTATTACTATTTACATACTTACTACAGGGCATATACTCATTTTTCTTTTTTTTTTTCCAAGGGTTTTGCCGGTGAAATGGCCACAGTGTGAACGTGCTCCTACACATTGCATGTATACCAGCTTATGCTCTGCCTCATTTCTTTGGTTTTGTAGTGCTTGTAGGTAGCAGGCAGCGTCCGTTCCTGCTTACTATGTGGCACATGGGGCCAGTTACTCAACAATTTGCAACTTGACTCGTCTACAAAGTTCAGCGATCATCTATCTGTACTTACCCTAAGAACTCCGCATACAAGCATTTGAGAAATCGTTCAAGTTTCATCCAAAAAATTCAAGATGATTTTTTTTTTTCTAATTTTCATCCGTGCGCGATCAGTTTTCATACATCTAAATTCAAAAGTGTACACAATACAATAGTTTCCTGATAATAGAAATGTGCAAAAATTGGATGCCACTCGGATGTTCTGTGTGGGACCTTTTTTTTTTATTGCCCGCGGACTTAGAGCGTCATCCGAGACTATAGAGAATTGTGCACGGTGTGATTTTTTTTTTTTCACGGACAAAAAATGATTAATCTGAACAGCTCTATAGAATAACCTGGGTCAGTGCGCTATGCGAATACAAATCAGACGGCGCCCATCCGACTTTTATGTTTGTCTGCATGAGCCCTAAGGCCGACACCTGAAGACACTTGTCATGTTCCCTCTGCTCATTCACACGTCCATGTTTCGCCTATCGGAGCGAGTTGTCCCAATTTTGTGTAAAGGATAGCACACAGATACATCACCACCCAAGGCTGTTTTTATACTTCCTTTTTTTTGCAAACTGGTGGTCCACCAAAAAAGTCAGAGCCATAACTGAGGCTGTGTCTGATCAAAATGGGTGATATTTATGTAAACCTGTCCAAAGAGGGTGGTCTTGACCATATTATGGGCATTTTTTGGTGGGATTTAACCATCCCTATTAGAGCAAGTGCACACAAGCGGATTTTATTTTCTGGCCGAGAAAATCAGATCAATTATGCAAATGACACTCTCATCAAACTCAATGTGAACTGATTCCATTGGATGAGAAGATGGTCTCCATCTTCTCCAGTCCGTCAGTGGAAATCGGACTGCACTCAGATGTCATTTGAGTGCAGTCCGATGTTTTCCGCAGACTTATTGACTTGCATGGAGTGCGATCCGAATATAGAATTAAATTCAGGCATGCAGCGATTTTATTCTGAGACTCGCATTGGTCTGATGTTTTGTCAGATCGCACTCGGGCCGATAATACGCTAGTCTGCATGAGCCCTAAATCCGAAAGGAATGTCGGCAAGTACTATGAAAACGTGAGGATGCGTCAAAACTTGCAACTCTTTCCAACTTGCAATTTCAGTCTTTAAGTACAAACCTAAAATGCCAAATGTAACACTACACTTCTTGAGAGCTTGTTATATATTCTCAGAGAATTCCTATAAATAATGAATTCACTAATGGCATCACCGGTAAGAGGAAAGAACTGCTGCAGATAAGACGCTGATCTCACGGGGGAAGGATTTGGCTGGAGATGAATCACTTTGCTATTTTCAGTTGACAGTAAGTTGCAAACATTATTTTTGGAAGTTTAGAAGGAACCATATCTGTACCGAACCGTGACTATTGTGTTATATGGCGATCGCTGTTCTCTAATAAGGTCTAATATATTACACACTATGGATCTTTTAAAAATTAAGTTTTAATCTACCGCTGGCATATACAAATGTGGCCGGACTAGTCCGGAGCGCAGCGTTTCCCCCCAGACTAGTCCTGCCTCTGATCACACCTACCTGTGCATGACTGACATCCTTCATACATTCGCCGTCATGGTAGGACCACCGGCTGGTTGCATCCATGTGTGAGATTTCCAATATTTCTACCACCCATTTTACTGTGCTTGGGGGTCTGCAAATATTAAAATGCAGCTTCTGCTACTTCTCCCTCATCTTCTGCAGTTCTCAGTGAAACATTACTGTAAATCGTATTTCTGTTTCTTGTCCTTAGCAGTCAGCTACTCCATGGCTTTACACAGATACAGCACAATGCCCAATGTTAACCTATGTGCTGATCCATATATGCAATTATACAAGGGCAATAAACGGCAGGCGGTACACGGACAAGCGCAATAAACGGCAGGCGGTACACGGACAAGCGCAGTAAATGGCAGGCGGTACACGGAAAAGCGCAATAAACGGCAGGCGGTACACGGACAAGAACAATAAACGGCAGGCGGTACACGGACAAGAACAATAAACGGCAGGCGGTACACGGACAAGAACAATAAATGGCAGGCGGTACACGGACAAGAACAATAAACGGCAGGCGGTACACGGACAAGAACAATAAACGGCAGGCGGTACACGGACAAGAACAATAAACGGCAGGCGGTACACGGACAAGCGCAGTAAACGGCAGGCGGTACACGGACAAGAACAATAAATTGCAGGCGGTACACGGACAAGAACAATAAAAGGCAGGCGGTACACGGACAAGAACAATAAACGGCAGGAGGTACACGGACAAGTGCAATAACCGGCAGGCGGTACACAGACAAGTGCAATAAATGGCAGGCGGTACACGGACAAGCGCAATAAACAGCAGGTGGAATATGGACAAGTGAACGGAGTTGCGCATGGACCCGGTCATGTCCACAATTTACGCACTGGTTTGATAATTACTGAGGGGGGTTTTAGGTGGAATTACTCTTCACCTACAGTTTTCTATACAATACAGTAACAAACCTATTTCACTATATGGTATGTCCCCAAAAAGGAGAACATAGCCCACTCTTATTTCATAGGCCAATTCAGTAGCAAGAAAGCCAAGGATGTGGAAACATTTCCTTCCCTTAAGTGCAAGACGTTATGGAGAAATCCCATTGCATTATAACAATGTATCACCACCACTTAATTATTGCTTAATAATGTCAATAAGGGGGATGTGTTTTAATTTCAATATTAGAATTAAATACAGTTTTGTAGGCATGCATTCATCACTTTATTATAAAGATTTATCAAGCAGGGATTTCTCACCAAAGGTGCTTTTTGCTTCATAGGGCACAACATGAGACATGGTGGCATCCTGAGATCTACAGTCCCAGAATATGTACGAAGCAGTGAGGTGCATGGATGACCACTGCTCCATTCCCGAGCTGAGCTAACAGAATCTGTAGGGTACCGTTGAACCACCCAGCAAGTTATTAAGTCGAGAATAACCATCATGGTTGTGCTATTCAGCCCTATAGGCATTGCTTACTGTCCTGCATGGCGCCTCTTTGGCAGCACCTTTGTGCCTTTTCTCTGTGCTGTGACATCATTTCTTTTCCGATGCATTTAACTTTTTCCTTACGTCATTCCTTTGCTGTAATATTATAGTGTGGATTATCCCTGCCATTTTTGTGCTAATATTAGATTGTGATCCTGATTTTGGGGGTTGCAGCCATTAGTCTAATATGCATGCACCACTCCACCTTGATTGGTGCAAGATTTGAGGGATGGTTATCAGTATTTAGTACTTATGGTATCTTTCCATCATTGCTATAATCCCAGTGTCTTTTACCAGGACTGCTGTCCAATCTTTCCGCTTATTCCCACCTTATGGGACCACTCAGATTTGATACTTCCAAGCTCCCTATAACCACCCTTGAAGGTTCAGCTGCATCTACGCTGCAGGATAATCATGAACAAGCGTTATTAAAAACGCTCATTTCACAATTATCGTCCAGTGTAATCTGGCTGCCGATGACCGACCAAAACGCTCGTTCTTAGGGTGGCATTATATATTATGCAGCATTAAAAAAAAAAAAATCGTTTTCGGCGGTGCATCATCCTGTGTACACAGGACTCGTGCTGCCGAGAGCTAAGACAGCCTATGCTAAGGGGGGCGATCTGAGTGCGCATCGTTTGCTTTGGTCCGCCAGGAAATGAAACGACCGCCGGTCCGGCTAAATGGACAAACATTAAACCAACCACAGAAAGAAACTCCATCCTGCACTTTTTTTTTTAGTTTACACTTATCTAATATTTTGGTGTAATACATAATAACAAACACAAACATTATTAATCCAAATCAATATTTAATTTGTAAAAAAAAAAAAAAACAAACATAGCAAAGAGTAATTACGTCAGTGCTTTAGGTCCTTCAATGCAAGTGTCAACATTAAAGACCCCTCTGGCAAATATAGGATTAAGGCTTCAAACGCTGGTTGGGTGTGTGGTTGTAAAGGTGCGTTCCCGCTTGGTTAGCCATCTGCTGATCCATGAAATTACTGGGCGAGCCCCATCGTATTGTCTGCTCTGCAGAGAAAGAGGGATCTGAACCGCCCAGAACGACTCCATGGACCCCTGTGCCAGCATCAGCCATGAAGCCTTTCAACCACGAGCCTGTCGGAGAGAGAGGCAGAGACCATAAAGGCGACTCTGCCCTTGGGTACTTTCAGATTGTCAAAAAACACCAACATGTGAGGTTTCGTTGTACAATGCACAGCTGTTTATAGAAATCCATTTTACAGAAGTGGCGGGGTGCGATACCCAGAGACGCGCCGACTCGCCAGCTGAGCCACTATGGCGCCAGTTACAGCGCTATCGGGGGGGAATGAGTATAGCGGTCCATGCCGGCAACCAACAGATGGAGTGACAAAGCCCAGCCCATTAGTATATGGTACTTTTGTAATTTGGGTTTCTGATTATATTTGTTAAAAAAAAAATTATAAAAGACACACAGCATACAACAGTACTATATAGAGCTGCCTTCCCGAAGATAGGACTTAAAGGGGATATCCAAATTCGGAATCATTTATTTCTTTCGCTTACTTAAATGCAAGTATTTTTCTCCCACCCCCCTCAAAAAAAAAAAAAATAAATGTTTGCATTTGTGCTTTATGAAAAACATTGCCCCATTTGCCTTCTATGTTGCACTGTCTTTTGCTGGCTGCAGAACGGGTAAACTGAGAATCCGGCAGTGAGCGAGGTTCTGATGGTTTCATGGGAGACTTGTGTCTTTTTTCCCGAGCTCCCGCTGTCCATATCAAAGCTGAATGTGCAGAAAAACAAAAAATGTATAAAAGCAAAAACTGTGCAACATATTTTAAATAAACCACAATGCAAAAATTATCTTTTAGCCCCAAATATATGCATTTAAATAAGGAAAATTAATGTTCCCGGTGGGGGGGGGACAACCTCTTTAAAGCCCCATTTCTCAATCCAGCTATTAAGAGTCAGCTCCGAGACACAGTTCTACGGTGGTTTGGTCCATGGGCAATGCCAAGACAGACTTATAATGCCATACCCTTTGTATAAAATGACTCATCGAATGCTGGATTTATAAAAAAATAAAATAAAAAAAAAAACAAAAAAAAAAACACACCCATCAAGGCCACCAGTAGATATCTATTAAAATTGTGCATGGCTCACAGAAAGCTTGCGTGGACTCAAAACTGGCGGCATCTTCAGGTCACCATGAGAATCTAATTTAGGCTATAACTAGTGATGAGCGAATGTGCTCGGATAAGGTGTTATCTCAGCATGCTCCGATGCTTACTGAGTGACTTCAGCATGCTCGAAAAATATATTCGAGTCCCCCACGGCTGCACATTTTGCGGCTTTAGACAGATGCAACACATGCAGGGATTGCCTGTTTGATAGACAAATTCCTGCATATGTTGCAGCTGTCGAACAGCCATGAGACATGAAGCCGCGGGGACTTGAATATATTATTTGTGCACAATGCAAAAAGTAGGGTGCCAGATACTACCTCCGATCCATCCCGATAAATTTGCTCCCTGAATGCATTGAAAAAAGGTTCACATACACTTCTTATCATCCGAGTTTAGCCCAGAAAATCCCCACCTCTGCGATGGGCAGATGACGGACCCTGCAGACCCCACGTAAGTTGGTTTAGGAAAGGAACCCAAGGAGCCACAGCAGCAGAGCAAATTATTTTACTATATAATTTATCCCTTTTTTACACCTAGAACCTGAGGGAGTTATTGGTCACAAAATCCAGACTCTGCCAGCACGGCGCCGACAGGGTCCAAGATCGGTCTCTGGACACTGATCCATGATATAAAAGCCTTAAGATTGCAAAAACGCCACTCCTGAGAGAATCATCCTAATGGTGGTGAAGGTGTGGCAGCAGCAGGAATGAAGGGAAGGGGGTTCAGCCGGCCAAGAAGAGTCCAGCTGCGAGGATTAGCCCTGACCAAAAAAAACAAAAAACGAGGTTATAAGGCGCAATACGATTCAACTTTGGCGCAGACGAGACTGCAGCCTGTAGAAATGGGAAGGGTGACGGCTATTCGACAGAGCCCAGCTCAAGGAGGGCAGGGTACGCTGATAACTTAACACGCACTGCACTCACAGCACATTCTCACATGATCTGCGGACTTCAAAACTGTAGAAAGAAAGAAAAGCTGAAGGAGAAAACAAAAAAGGAGGATAGAAATGTCGGCATCAATAAAGTAATGGATGGGGGTTCGGGGGGCTGCAGCGAGACTGCAGCTCAGAGTTTTGGTCTTGGCACCAGTTCTTCCATCTATCGTAACCAGATGAACATTCAGACGGTCTTCCTGGCAGTCAGTACCCGGACTATAGAGCCCACGCCACCTACTGCCAAAGCCTGCGGAGAAGACAAAGAATACAGTCAGAGGATGCAGAGACGTGTCACCTAGGCTGGGGGAAGACGGCAAAACGGGTCGGCTGACAAAGATCACTATGTCACTGCTACAATCGCAGTGCAATGCAAAGGACCATAAGTTGCAAAAAAAATTTAAAAAACAAAAAACAAAAACATACTTCGTTGGATTTTTTGCAACTTGCTTGATTTGGTACCTAGAAGTCGCCATTCCTTTGCATCGCACTGCAATTAGCAGTGACACATTGCGACCTTTGGCTGCACAACCGGTGTACTGCCTAAGTCACTGCCTGATAATAGCTGACACCGTGCGGGGTTAGACCCCCACTGCTGGGAGAAAATGAACTTTATCCCCCCTCCCCAGCAGAATTCAGCTTACAGTGGTAGGGGCGGTGCCGGAATGGTTTCACGCACCGCTCAGTGTATAGGAAGCGGTGGTTGTAACCAGGGCTGTGGAGTCGGTAAGCCAAACCTCTGACTCCGACTCCTTAATTTCCATGACACCGACCCACGGCCCTGGTTGTAACTGCGACACCGGTCACGAATGATGCCCGGCTCTACTGCTGGCGGCCAATAACGTCACTCGGCCCTCTTCTCCATACTCATGAATAATAGTCACAATGTGATTACACCTCATCATAAGGGGCTTAGGACGTCCGTGACATGCTCCACTGTAGAGCCACATGCACAGACACTTTTGGGACATGTCAGCATAGCCTTAGCGTGCGCGTACCTTCTCATGCCACTGCAATAGCACAGCACTGCTGTTGTCGGACGGGCTCTCGAAGCCTTTATAGATGTATTTCATTAGCAGGTCCACGCTGTTCTTATCCAGAGACTGAACGGCCTTCTCTATCTCGTTGGATTTAAAGGAGATGAGAACTTTCAGCACCAGACTCTCTGCCCGATCCTGAAACAGGAACACGACCACTGATGAGACTGGAATCTGACTGCAAAGTTATACGAGACCTTGAAATGAATGAAAAAACCCCCTAGGTGTCCGTCCGCACAACCAAGTCGCTTATGCAAATATTACGGCTGAGAAAAAGGGGACAACATTCTCCTCTTGGTCCCAATCATCTCCAGATGGGAAAACGGGGTTCCATTTACAGTGATGACACGGTTGACCCAGCTTCAGATGTGCGCTGAACGATCAGTAATAGATCAGTGCACGTAGGCTGACATACTTCTCGGCAGCACAAGTCCAGTTTACACAGGATGATGTGCTGCTGAGAATTATGATTATTTGTGCAAATCAAAAGATCATCTCAACCGGCGAATTAGTGTTTTGCTTGTTTGTCGGCTGATTGTCGGCTCTGTAGACTGTAGTATTCATTCCTAAGAACCAGATAATCGCACAGCGTAAATGGACCACAACACATCTGGAAAAATTATTCTATAAGACACCAGAAACAATCACTGACCCATGTAGGTATAGCAACTCATATAACTATATCATATATCAGGAGGACAATGAGTAAATACCAAAACTATCAATTCAGATTAAATAGCTCTTTTTATTTCATGCCATAAAACTAAACATAAATACAAAAGGTCATTAATATAATACGCCCCCTGAGGAAGCGACATACTTTGCACGCGAAACGCAGCGTTGGGGATCTTGACACAGGCTGGGAAAGGACGCCTCACCTCATTATGGGTAAACGAAATTATCTTTTGAGTATATGAGTGAGGGATTAAGCTGTCTGCAGTATGTGATGTTGATATTGGGTTTTTGATAACGGTAATTGGCACCTTACTTTATTAACTATCCACAGCAGATGGTGTGAATGCGGCAATATAAGGGGGAAGGAATCTGCTTGGGCAGTAACATATTTACTTCGGTGATTAATTTAGCACGTAATATAAAAGAAGTATGATGATCCCCCATTGTTTGTTTTAGCATCTGTAGTCCGACCTATTCTACCCTGTGTCATAATTAGCACTTTACTGTGATTCACATGAATTTATATTAATGACCTTTTGTATTTATGTTTAGTTTTATGGCATGAAATAAAAAGAGCTATTTAATCTGAATTGATAGTTTTGGTATTTACTCATTGTCCTCCTGATATATGACATCTGGAAAAAGTAGCGTAATCAGATTCATCCCCCACTATGCAACAGATTCTACTGACCCCACTGCAGTTCTCACCCCCATACATGAAAGGTGAAGTCCACATTGCAAATCCATGGCATTTCTTCAACATAATTAACACAGAACAGATCTAAAAACATTATTTTTCTTCTACTTTCACAGTAGTGCACATTGCTGTGGACGTGTGGTGTCAGCAGCGAGTACATTTACCCTTTTGGTGCATTTATGTCGTCTCATGAAGGACTTTGATATGGAAACCTCCTGTAAATAAATATCATTTATGATCTTACCTTAGCCGATTGATTCTTTGTATTAATTGGTGGATTCTTCAGCGCAGCCTGCAGAGCGCCCATCATGTTCCCTGTACTTCGGAGTTAAGGAAATCATAAAATGAGAACACAAGAGAACGAGAACTGGCTTCCATCTGAACAATCATGTAAAGAGGAGGCTGACTTGTGCATCCAAAATGGATGCAACACATACCCCATGTACACATGAATACACAAACCATGTCCTTAAAGGGGTCGCCCAGTAGTTTTAGATTGATGGCCTATCCTTAAGATAGCGCATCAATATCAGATTGGCGGGGGTGCGACACCCGGCAAGTGCCGGCCAGATGTGATCAGTTGTGGAGATGCACAACACAGCTGAGTCACCACTCAAAACTTATCTGATTCTATGATTAGAGATATAAGCAATTTTTAGCCATATTTATACCCCCTGGTGAGCCCCTTTATGCATGTAACAGCCCCGCAGTTAAATACCCATTCATAGACCATTACTCTGAGCTGTGGCACCCTGGATCACGGTCCGGCTACCCTGGATCAATATAGTCAGCCTAAATATATCTGCAGACTGCCCATTATCACTAAGAGCAATACTGACGGTATATGTGATATATTCATTTATCTGATACTCCGGTAGAAATCTCAAGAAGGGGATACAGCTGACATCTGCAGAGGGGGATACATGGACGAGGGCAGCAGACCGATCCCTTGTGGCATGGGAAGAGGACATCGTAGACGGACCAGAAGCCCATGCCAACTGCAGCAGGGAATCCACCTAACTTGGGTCCCTTACTGACCCGTCTATAACCTTTACCCATTGGCCTGGCATACAGGTGTCCTCAATGCTTAGGGCGGAGTGGAGGTGCCCGACAGTGGCTTATCGCCCATGAAAACAATGGGTTGGGCATCTCAGATTTCAAAATCCGTCATTGGGAAGAGTCCGGAGCCCCTTACATGGCTGACTAGTCCCGCATAAACTAGCAGGCTCGGTCACTGTTAGTCTGATGTGCACGGCTCCATCTAGACCCCATGTCTGCAGATATTCACTGTAGGGCCCAACAATGCTAAACGTGCCTTCAATTTCCACCTTCCCCAAGTCTCAGGATCCCACTTCCTGCATTCCTAAGCTACAAGCAAGCCCCGGCTTGTGACTGCGCACTGCCCGATAACACGCGACGTGTAATAGCCCAGGTGTGTACAGAGCGCCAAACACTCCCGAAACAGCAGAGAGGTCACAATCTGCGCCGTCATCCACGATGCTGCACAGCGGGCGACACATAATGCTGGAATGATCACTTATCTGACCCTTGGCCATTCATATATAAGGGATAGAATAATTCCCTCAATCAAAGAACGCACACCCTGCACATAGAGGGAGACCTGTCTACAGGACAGTGAGTCTTTTTGCAGTCTATGCGATTGCACATAAACATCCTGCACTCCACAGGAGGGAACATTTACCTGCACTGACACATTGTAGCAAACTATTAATGCTGCAGATGAGAAAGACTTTGCCTGGACTAGATACAACAGTATCCAGCAGTCTCTCAGCTGCGGCTTCTATGGGGTCGGTTTTGTGTTTTCTAACCTCTGGACACTCACAAACGTTTCCATTCACCGACAGCAGACACAAAGTGAAGAATTTTTTTTAGTCCAATTGCACAAATTTTGCTTGAAAAAAAAAAAAAAAAGGGGTTCATTGGTCACCACTTTCATTCTACCACTCATAGGCCTATAGAAAATGGACATAAAGAAACACGTTATACTAACCATCACTTACCTATCCAGTCCGCAGGGGTCACTGGCGCTCCTGCAGAAATGACATCGCATCCATCGTCTATGTGAGCGCTGCAGACAATCGCTGGCCTTGGTGGAGTTATTTGCAAATGACACAAGATTGCGAGGCCAGTGATTAGCTGCAGTGGTCACATCAATGATGTATGACATATGATTGCCGCGGGCCCAGCCAGGAGCATCTTAATGGATTGTTGTTTATCACTTTTTTTTTCCCCAAGTTGATAATTGGGGTGTAGTATCAAATGGGGGAAAAAAAAAAAAAAAATCACCTGCGGATGTTGTTGGTAATCCAGGGAGAAAGTGCAGGTTTTGCTGCAGATCTGTGTGTGAGGTTTAATAATAAATCATCCATTATTTCCATAATACCCGCCTCCACAATGTCAGCGCACACAGGAAGAAAAAGAAGCAGAAGTAGAAGGTGGCGACACGCAGGTTCCTCTTTACATAAAATCCATATAAGTGCACGACAATTACACCTACACAACCAGCAGCGCACAAATGCAGCAGAGTCCAATGAGTCATGGAGCTCCTGTGTCTCTGCATCAGTACTATAACAAACACAGCTCTGCTGCATTTGCTACGGCGCCCAGGTTCTGCTGCGTCCGTCACAACGCCACCAGGCTCTGCTGCATTTGCTACGGTGCCTGGGCTCTGCTGCGTCCGTCACTGTGCCCCCAGGCTCTGCTGCATCCGTCACGGCGCCCCCGCGCTCTGCTGAATCCGCCATGGCGTCCCCATGATCTGCTGCGCCTGTCACGGCACCCCCGTGCTCTGCTGCAAACGTCACGGTGCCCCCACGATCTGCTGCATCCGTCACGGCGCCCCCGCGCTCTGCTGCATCCGCCACGGCGCCCCCATGATCTGCTGCATCCGTCACGGCGCCCCCGCGCTCTGCTGCATCTGCCACGGCGCCCCCATGATCTGCTGCATCTGCCACGGCGCCCCCATGATCTGCTGCATCCGCCACGGCGCCCCCATGATCTGCTGCATCCGCCACGGCGCCCCCATGATCTGCTGCGCCTGTATGTGCCACTAATGTATTAGTATACAGGCTTAATATCTGTGTAGATAGATTACACACACATACATACTCAGCCCGCTGCTCTGCCCCAGCATTGCTGTGCATTCCCGGGCACGGACACCGCACACACCTGTACACAGGTACACACTGAAGGATATCCCCGGATGGCGCCGTCCACCTCTACCTCGTCCGGTCCTTGCTGCCCTTCTCCCGCCTCCTCCTCGTCCACGAACTTGTTCTCATCGTACTCGTCCACATCCACCCTGCGGAAGCGGGCGGAATCCGTGTTCTTCGCCATCCTGTACCGGAGCGCCGGGCGGCAGGAGCAGCAGCAGGCAGGGAGCGGCCAGCTCAGTGCGCAGGCGCAGCGGCTTCCGCTCTGACCGCCGGCTTCCTGTAGTGACTGTAGCGCTGTCAGCGGCCGCTCGGGGAGGCGGAGGCGGGAGGCCGTCAGCGGGCAGGGGAGGCGGGCAGGGCGGAGAGCGGCTCCTGAGTCCTGACATGTATGAAAGCTGCATGTAATGAGCTGGCTGCGGCTTCAATGCCGCGATTGTGCTATGTGTGTAATATGTGTAGACCGTTAGATTACACACTTTACACATTGGACTATTTTGACGACTTTGAGAGGAGACAAAAAAAAAATGGAAAAAAAAGTGTCCTGGAAATGTATTGGCTGTCTCAAAACGGAGTCCGTTGGGCCGAGACCACGTCCGTCCAGGCCCCTTTTGAAGCTGGACTTGTTCCAATTGTACATCACGGTCCTGGAGACTAGAGAGTTTAGGACTGGCAGTAACCGCACATACCTGCTAATGTGAATACCGACCAGTCAGCGAAACAACGCTCCAGACCCCTATATACAGACGCCGGGCTGGACACCCCAGTGTGTACACAGCTCTCAGGAGGCCCCTCTATATACAGACCCTGGTGCCTCATCTGTATACAGACATCTGTATATAAGCTCAGGGCTAGACAACCTTCCACCCCATCTGTACACAGAGCCCAGACTAGATCCCTCCTTATACAGACACCAGGCTAGACAACCCACTCACTCTGTATACAGACCTCAGACAAGGACCCTCTTTATACACACCCAAATGCTTTATACAGACACCCTACCTACTTACTCTGTATACAGACCCCAGGCCAGCCCCCTCTTCATACCCCGATGCTTTATACAAACACCAGGCTAGACAATCCACTCACTCTGCATACAGACCCCAGACAAGGACCCTCTATGTACAGACAACCCTAATGCTTTATACAGACACCAGATGAGACACCCGACCCACCTATTGTATACAGACCCCCAGGCCAGACCCCTCTTCATACCCCACTGCTTTATACAGAAACCAGGCTAGATATCCTCCATGTATACAGACCCCAGGCCAAATCCCTCTTTATACAGACATCAGGTTAGACATCCCCCATGTATACAGACCTCAGACCAGTCCCCTCTTTATACACACCCCCCACTCTGTATAGATACCCCAGGCCAAACCCCCCTTTATACAGACACCAGGTTAGAAATCCCTCTGTATAATACAAAGAATCCAGACTCTTTATATAGACATCAGGATAGACACCCCCAGTCTGTATAAAGACTCCAGGCCAAACCCCTCTTTATACAGACACCAAGCTAGACAACCCACTCTGTATACAGACTCCTCATCCCACCCTCTCTCTGTTGGAGTCCCCCAAGGTTCTGTTCTAGGACCCCTTCTCTCCTCAAACTATACACTTGGCCTGGGACAACTCATAAAGTCCCATGGATTCCAGTACCACCTCTATGCTGATGACACTCAGATCTACCTCTCTGGCCCAGATGTCACCGCTCTGCTGTCCAGAATCCCGGAGTGTCTATCAGCCATATCCTCCTTCTCCTCTCGCTTCCTCAAACTCAATGTGGACAAATCTGAACTCATCATCTTTCCTCCATCCCACAGATCTTCCTTACCTGACCTATCTATCGCAATCAATGACATCATGCTTTCCCCCGTACCAGAAGTCTGCTGCCTCGGAGTAACCTTCGACTCTGCCCTGTCCTTCAGACCGCACATCCAAGCTCTTTCCACCTCCTGTCGCCTCCAGCTCAAAAATATCTCCAGAATCCGTCCTTTTATCAACCTTCAATCTACTAAAAAGCTTGTGCATGCCCTCATCATCTCCCACCTTGACTACTGCAACATCCTTTTCTGCAGCCTCCCTGCTAACACCCTCGCACCTCTCCAGTCCATCCTTAACTCTGCTGCCCGACTAATTCATCTCTCTCCTCCCTACTCCTCCGCTTCCCCCCTCTGCAAATCTCTTCACTGGCTCCCATTCCCTCAGCCTATCCAGTTCAAATACTAATACTGACCTACAAAGCCATCCATAACCTGTCTCCTCCATATATCTCTGAACTAATCTCCCGATATCTTCCCTCACGTAATCTCCGGTCCTCCCAAGACCTCCTTCTCTCCTCCACACTTATTCGCTCCTCATCCAATCGCCTCCAAAACTTCTCCCGAATATCCCCCATCCTCTGGAATTCTTTGCCCCAACACGTCCGACTATCAACCACATTCGGATCCTTCAGACGGAACCTGAAAACTCATCTCTTCAGGAAAGCCTACAGCCTGCACTGACCCCGCTGCCTCCTCATCACTACCGAAGCTACTGCCTCACCAACACTGGAGCTCCTGCAACCCCCAACCTACTGTCTCCTTCCCCATAATCCTGTAGAATGTAAGCCCACAAGGGCAGGGTCCTCGCCCCTCTGTATCAGTCTGTCATTGTAAGTTTGTTTACTGTAAGTGATATCTGTAACTTGTATGTAACCCATTCTTATGTACAGCACCATGGAAACCATGGTGCTATATAAATAATAATAATACAGACACCTGACCCCCCTACTCTGTATACAGACCTAAGGCACCCTCTTCATACCCCGGTGCTTTAGGCCGGTTTCACACGTCAGTGTCTCCGGTACGTGTGGTGACAGTTTTCTCATGTACCGGAGACATTGACACAAGTAGACCCATTCAAATGAATCATGGGTATATGCACATGTCAGTGTGTTTCGACGGACCGTGTGCAAAACACGCAGACATGTCCGTTTTTACCTGGACACACGGGCCGCCAAACGTGCCACACACGTGCACACGGAGAACAGTGTACACCAGACATGGGCAAGATGCGGCCCGCCTGATGATTTTAAACGGCCCGCCAGCTAGCTGTCACTTCTGACAGCCGCCCCCGGCACCGCTCGGCCAGCCGCCAGACGCTTCTGAGGAGTACCGCTGGCGGCTGGAGTGAAGGCCCTGAGCTCATACGCATCGTACGTACGTTACGTGCAATGTGAGCAGCAGAGCCGGGTTGAAGATCGGTGGCGGCGGCCATCTTCCCGAGGCCGCGCGTGCGCAAATGGAGTGCTCTGCTTCACGGGGCTTCAGGAAAATGGCCGCGGGAGGCCGCGCGTGCGCAGATGGAGATCGCGGCGGCCATTTTCCTGAAGCCGAGTTTGCAGATTTAGATCTCGGCTTCAGGAAAATGGCCGCCGCGATCTCCATCTGCGCACCCGCGGCCATTTTTCTGAAGCCCCGTGAAGCAGAGCACTCCATCTGGGCACGCGCGCCCTCGGGAAGATGGCCGCCGCCACCGATATTCAACCCGGCGCCACCGATATTCAACCCGGCTCTGCTGCTCACATTGCACTCCGGGCCGCTGCGTCACCTCACCGGTGGAAGGGACCCTGCGCACGCCATGCCGCACCTCTGCCGTCGCCACAGCACTGCTGCAACCCCCCCCATGGACACCAGGCCGTGGCGTCGCCCACCTAAGCAGGAAGGGACCCTGCTCAAGTGCACGCCACACCGCATCACCCCACCTCTGCCGACACCATGCCTCCTGTGACCCTGCTCTGCCACCGCCAGCCTTCAGGTAAGATACTGTAAATTCGGACAATAAGACGGACCCCCATCTTATAAAAAATCTTTTTTTCTGCAATTTTCACCCCAAATTTGGGGTGCGCGTTATGGTCCGGTGCGTCTTATAGTTCGAAAAATACGGTAATTATATTAGTCCGGCCCTCTAAAACCATCCCAATTTCTCATGCGGCCCCATGGCAAAATTAATTGCCCACCCCTGGTGTACACTGTCCTCCGTGCGTACGGACAGCTGCGGGGGAAGCAGCGCTACTGTAAATGCTGTTCCCCTGCGTGTGGTGCTGAACGCGGCTTTCATCCATTCTCCCCTGCTCTGCCAGCAGCAGCGCGAGCAGGGGACAATGAATGAAAGAAAATGCCAGCTGATTTTCCCATGCTGAAGAGTTCATCTTCGTTCAGGCCGGCAGGGAGTGCAGCTTCGGTGACGTCACCGCTAGTCACTGAAGCTCTGCCCCCAGCGTCTCATTCATTCCCCAGTAGTTTACAACCGGGAGCGGCAGCATTAGCAGTGCTCCCGGTTGCAAACTGTACATTCCCCTAGATATGGATTACTGCATGGGACTGACTGTACGACGGACAGGTATGGGTATATTGTTGTTTTTTTTATGTTGATTTTTTTTTACAGGACATCGAGGGCTTCACTTGGAATGGCAGACTAATAAAGATGGAAAAACTGTGTCTATTGTTTTATTTCATTAAAAGACTTTTTTCTTACTGTGGCGGTTTGATTAACCCTTTAACAACTATAGGATTAGTAATGGATAGGTGTCTAATGTCTTTTTTACAATAGGAAGGTGACATTAACCCCTCATTACCCCACTTGCCACCGCTACAGGGCAAGTGGGAAGAACCGAGCAAAGCTCCAGAATTGGCGCATCTAATAGATGTGGCTTTTTGTGGGCAGCTGTGGGCTGCTGTTTTTAGGCTGGGAGGAGGCCCATATCTATGGCCGCTTACCAGCCTGAGAATAGCAGCCCGCACCTGTGAGTTTTGCCGGGTTGGTTGAAAAGGGGGGACCCCACGTTGTGTTTTTTTTTTTTTCATTCATTCTCCCCTGCGCGACGGCCGAGCAGGGGAGAAGGGATGACAGCTGGCTTCAGCACCACACGCAGGGGAACAGCACTTTCTGTAGCACTACTTCCCCCGCAGCTGTCCGTGTGGTACTGATGCGGCACACGGTTGCCACACGTGTGCCGCATGTAAGTACACACATGGACCGGCACCGGAAATATCAGGACGTGTGAAACCAGCCTTATACAGACACCAGGTTAGACATCCCCCTGTATCCAGACCAGTCCCTTTTTATATAGCCACCAGTGCATTTTTACAAACAGGATATACACCCCCACTTTGTATAAAGACCTCAGGCCAAACCCCTCTTTATACTGACACCAAGCTAGACATCCCCAAACCTGTATACATACCTCAGACAAGAACCCTCTATATACAGACACCAGACGAGACCCTCCTCTGTACACAGATCTCAGAGAAAAACCCTCTTTATACAGACCTCAGAGCTTTTTACAGACACCAGGCTAAACACCCCCCTTCATACACAGACCCTAGACCAGACCCCCTCTTTGTATAGAATCTAGTGTTTCATACAGACCCAATGCTAGGCACTGCCACTCTGTATGCAGAATGCTATCCTCTGTATACAGGCAGCCTTTGCATAAAATACTCAGATCCCCTGAACAGGAACCCCAGACCTGATCCTCCTCTGTTTACAGACTCTAGACTACACCATAGTCTTCCACAATGTCTGGAAATCTCCTATAAAAAATGGGAAAACTCCCAAAAGGATCAGCAAGTCTCCCATACAAACTTATTGCTAGGCAATGATCACCCCGGTACATTTGGAGGACATGGATTTGGGTATAGCTTGGGGAATCTGGTGTTTGTGTGGGGGGATGAAAAAAATGTTTCACTGGGATCCATTATCTGCCAGGAAAAAATGTATATAGGTTGGCAAGTAAGGACCTTTTTATAGACTCCTCCATTAAAAGGCCCTGGATGCTTTCCTCTGGACGCTTTCACCTGCTATCAGGTGCACCACAGACATTGCCTGGTACTGCACCCAGGAGCCAAGGGAAGCACAGGACCTGCGATAGGTGAGAATATTGGGCACCCAGGAGACTTGGTAGTGATCCCTATAGTCTAGCAGATCTCATAAATGTCCCACCACTTGAAGACCCTCCTTCAGGTCCGCCCCGGAGCACGAGCATATCATTAACTAAAAACTGAAAATAAAGATTAAACAATAACCACAAGACGGATTTCATCACCCAGGTATCATTGTAATCAGTATAGCTGTGCCAACCTGACAGTGTTTGTAGGTTACTGTGCACAATCCTGCTGACAGATTCCGTTTAAATAAATAAAAAAATATTTTATTTTTATAAGACATATTAAAATGGACAAAGAATAAAATAAGAACAAAGAAACTACTGGTCAGTCAATAGTTATAGAGCACAGCTATAGCATAGTACTGTGCTTGTCATATATTATAAATCAGCAGAGGCAGTGGTACAACGGGTTCAAGCCACATAGATTAAAGCATGAAAGCAATACTTACATAAAAATTCTATTTGTTAAAGCGTCCCCACCGCCCCAACGCACGTTTCATCTTAGTACTTCATCAGGAGTATAAAAAAGGAGGCAACTTAATTTAAAACATGACATATCAAAAGAGTTAAAAATGAATGTAAAAAAACGCACTAATAATGCAATGAAGCAAATACTTAGGATATTACCTAATTGGTGCTTAAATGCTGCAACATCAAAAACGCATTGTGGGAACTGTTGTGAATTTGGATTCTGGGCTCCCCCGGTGGCTACTGGTGGAATTGAACTGGTGTCTTCATCTTCTCTGTTCACCTGTTCCCATCAAGTTGTGGGAGTCGCTATATAACCTTGCTTCTCTGTTAGTTGCTTGCCGGTCAACAATGTTATCAGAAGCCTCTCTGTGCTTGTTCCTGCTCCTAGACAACTACTAGATAAGTTGGACTCTTGTCCATGTTTGTTTTTGCATTTTTGTTCCAGTTCACAGCTGTAGTTTCGTTACTGTGTCTGGAAAGCTCTTGTGAACAGGAATTGCCACTCTGGTGTTATGAGTTAATGCCAGAGTTTTAAAGTAATTTCTGGATGGTGTTTTGATAGGGTTTTCAGCTGACCATGAAAGTGTCCTTTCTGTCTTCTGCTATGTAGTAAGTGGACCTCAAATTTGCTAAACCTATTTTCATACTACGTTTGTTATTTCATCTTAACTCACCGCCAATACATGTGGGGGGCCTCTGTCTCCTTTCGGGGTATTTCTCTAGAGGTGAGCTAGGACTAATATTTTCCTCTGCTAGCTTTATTTAGTCCTCCGGCTGGTGCTGGGCATCTAGAATCAACGTAGGCATGCTACCCGGCCACTGCTAGTTGTGCGTTAGGTTTAGTTCATGGTCAGCTCAGTTTCCATCTTCCAAGAGCTAGTTCCTATATATGCTGATGCTATGTTCTCTTGCCATTGAGATCATGACAGTTTGACCGGCCACAAAGTGTTAATTTTTTGGGCTGAAGCAGGAGATAGAGAAGTGTTTAAGGGAAATTTTTTTTTTTTTTTTTCCCTTCAGAGTTTTGCTGCCTAGCCCTTAATTGCTGTCTAGCTGCTTCTTACCTCCTCTTAACCCTTGAATGGCTCTGTGTCCACCTGTTTGTAATGGATCTTCAGAGTGTAACTGCAGGTTTGAATAATCTCGCCACGAAAGTACAAAAATTGCAAGATTTTGTTTGTCATGCACCTGTATCTGAGCCGAGAATTCCTTTGCCGGAATTTTTCTCGGGGAATAGATCCGGGTTTCAGAATTTTCGAAATAATTGCAAATTATTTTTGTCCCTGAAATCTCGCTCTGCCGGAGACCCTGCACAGCAGGTCAGGATTGTGATTTCCTTGCTCCGGGGCGACCCTCAAGACTGGGCTTTTTCATTGACACCAGGGGATCCTGCGTTGCTCAATGTGGATGCGTTTTTTCTGGCCTTGGGGTTGCTTTATGACGAACCTCATTTGGAGCTTCAGGCAGAAAAAACTTTGATGTCCCTATCTCAGGGGCAAGATGAAGCGGAAATTTACTGCCAAAGATTCCGTAAATGGTCTGTGCTTACTCAGTGGAATGAGTGCGCCCTGGCGGCGACTTTCAGAGAGGGTCTCTCTGATGCCATTAAGGATGTTATGGTGGGGTTCCCTGTGCCTGCGGGTCTGAATGAGTCCATGACAATGGCTATTCAGATCGATAGGCGTCTGCGGGAGCGCAAACCAGTGCACCATCTGGCGGTTTCCACTGAGAGGTCGCCAGAGAGTATGCAGTGTGATAGAATTCTGTCCCGAAGCGAGCGGCAGAATTTTAGACGGAAAAATGGGTTGTGTTTCTATTGTGGTGATTCTACTCATGTTATATCAGCATGCTCTAAGCGCACTAAAAAGCTTGGTAAATCTGTTTCCATTTGCACCTTACCGTCTAAGTTTATTCTATCTGTGACCCTGATTTGCTCCTTGTCATCTATTACCACGGACGCCTATGTCGACTCTGGCGCCGCTTTGAGTCTTATGGATTGGTCCTTTGCCAAACGCTGTGGGTATGATTTAGAGCCTTTGGAGACTCCTATTCCTCTGAAGGGGATTGACTCCACCCCATTGGCTAATAATAAACCACAATACTGGACACAAGTAACTATGCGTATTAATCCGGATCACCAGGAGATTATTCGCTTTCTGGTGCTGTATAATCTACATGATGATTTGGTGTTAGGATTGCCTTGGCTGCAATCTCACAACCCAGTCCTCGACTGGAGAGCTATGTCTGTGTTGAGCTGGGGATGTAAGGGGGCTCATGGGGATGTACCTGTGGTTTCCATTTCATCATCTATTCCCTCTGAAATTCCTGAGTTCCTGTCTGACTATCGTGACGTCTTTGAAGAATCCAAGCTTGGTTCGTTACCTCCGCACCGAGAGTGCGATTGTGCCATAGATTTAATCCCGGGTAGTAAATACCCAAAGGGTCGTTTATTTAATCTGTCTGTGCCTGAACATGCTGCTATGCGAGAATATATAAAGGAGTCCTTGGAAAAGGGACATATTCGTCCATCGTCATCTCCCTTAGGAGCCGGTTTTTTCTTTGTGTCAAAAAAAGACGGCTCTTTGAGACCATGTATTGATTATCGGCTTTTGAATAAAATCACTGTTAAATATCAATACCCATTGCCGTTGCTGACGGATTTGTTTGCTCGCATAAAGGGGGCCAAGTGGTTCTCTAAGATTGACCTTCGGGGGGCGTATAATTTGGTGCGAATCAGGCAGGGGGATGAGTGGAAAACCGCATTTAATACGCCCGAGGGCCACTTTGAGTATTTAGTGATGCCTTTTGGTCTTTCAAATGCTCCGTCAGTTTTCCAGTCCTTTATGCATGATATTTTTCGCGATTATTTGGATAAATTTATGATTGTGTATCTGGATGATATTCTGATTTTTTCGGATGACTGGGACTCTCATGTCCAGCAAGTCAGGAGGGTTTTTCAGGTTTTGCGGTCTAATTCTTTGTGTGTGAAGGGTTCTAAGTGTGTTTTTGGGGTACAGAGGATTTCCTTTTTGGGATATATTTTTTCCCCCTCTTCCATTGAAATGGATCCTGTCAAGGTTCAAGCTATTTGTGATTGGACGCAGCCCTCTTCTCTTAAGAGTCTTCAGAAATTTTTGGGCTTTGCTAACTTTTATCGTCGATTTATTGCTGGTTTTTCGGATATTGCTAAGCCATTGACCGATTTGACTAAGAAGGGTGCTGATGTTGCTGATTGGTCCCCTGATGCTGTGGAGGCCTTTCGGGAGCTTAAGCGCCGTTTTTCCTCTGCCCCTGTGTTGCGTCAGCCTGATGTTGCTCTACCTTTTCAGGTTGAGGTCGACGCTTCTGAGATCGGAGCTGGGGCAGTGTTGTCGCAGAAAAGTTCTGACTGCTCCGTGATGAGGCCTTGTGCCTTCTTTTCCCGTAAATTTTCGCCCGCTGAGCGGAATTATGATGTTGGGAATCGGGAGCTTTTGGCCATGAAGTGGGCTTTTGAGGAGTGGCGCCATTGGCTTGAGGGGGCCAGACATCAGGTGGTGGTATTGACTGACCACAAAAATTTGATTTATCTTCAGACCGCCAGGCGCCTGAATCCTAGACAGGCGCGCTGGTCATTATTTTTCTCTCGGTTTAATTTTGTGGTGTCATACCTACCGGGTTCTAAGAATGTTAAGGCGGATGCCCTTTCTAGGAGTTTTGAGCCTGACTCGCCTGGTAACTCTGAGCCCACAGGTATCCTTAAAGATGGAGTGGTATTGTCAGCCGTTTCTCCAGACCTGCGGCGGGCCTTGCGGGAGTTTCAGGCGGATAGACCTGATCGTTGCCCACCTGATAAACTGTTTGTTCCTGATGATTGGACCAGTAGAGTCATCTCTGAGGTTCATTCTTCTGCGTTGGCAGGTCATCCTGGCATTTTTGGTACCAGGGATTTGGTGGCAAGGTCCTTCTGGTGGCCTTCCCTGTCACGAGATGTGCGAGGCTTTGTGCAGTCTTGTGACGTTTGTGCTCGGGCCAAGCCTTGTTGTTCTCGGGCTAGTGGATTATTGTTGCCCTTGCCTATTCCTAAGAGGCCTTGGACGCACATCTCGATGGATTTTATTTCAGATCTGCCGGTTTCTCAGAAGATGTCTGTCATCTGGGTGGTGTGTGACCGTTTTTCTAAGATGGTCCATTTGGTTCCTCTGCCCAAGTTGCCTTCTTCTTCCGAGTTGGTTCCTCTGTTTTTTCAAAATGTTGTTCGTTTGCATGGTATTCCTGAGAATATCATTTCTGACAGAGGGACCCAATTCGTGTCTAGATTTTGGCGGGCATTCTGTGCTAGGATGGGCATAGATTTATCTTTTTCGTCCGCTTTCCATCCTCAGACGAATGGCCAGACCGAGCGGACTAATCAGACCCTGGAGACATATCTGAGGTGTTTTGTGTCTGCTGACCAGGATGATTGGGTTGCTTTTTTGCCATTGGCGGAGTTCGCTCTCAATAATCGGGCCAGCTCTGCCACTTTGGTGTCCCCGTTTTTCTGTAATTCGGGGTTTCATCCTCGATTTTCCTCTGGTCAGGTGGAATCTTCGGATTGTCCTGGAGTGGATGCTGTGGTAGAGAGATTGCATCAGATCTGGGGGCAGGTGGTGGACAATTTGAGGTTGTCCCAGGAGAAGACTCAGCTTTTTGCCAACCGCCACCGTCGTGTTGGTCCTCGGCTTTGTGTTGGGGATTTGGTGTGGTTGTCTTCTCGTTTTGTCCCTATGAGGGTCTCTTCTCCTAAGTTTAAGCCTCGGTTCATCGGCCCGTATAAGATATTGGAGATCCTTAACCCTGTTTCCTTCCGTTTGGACCTCCCTGCATCCTTTTCTATTCATAACGTTTTTCATCGGTCATTATTGCGCAGGTATGAGGTACCGGTTGTGCCTTCCGTTGAGCCTCCTGCTCCGGTGTTGGTTGAGGGTGAGTTGGAGTACGTTGTGGAGAAAATCTTAGACTCCCGTGTTTCCAGACGGAGACTCCAGTATCTGGTCAAGTGGAAGGGATACGGCCAGGAGGATAATTCTTGGGTGAATGCATCTGATGTTCATGCCTCTGATCTGGTTCGTGCCTTTCATAGGGCCCATCCTGATCGCCCTGGTGGTTCTGGTGAGGGTTCGGTGCCCCCTCCTTGAGGGGGGGGTACTGTTGTGAATTTGGATTCTGGGCTCCCCCGGTGGCTACTGGTGGAATTGAACTGGTGTCTTCATCTTCTCTGTTCACCTGTTCCCATCAAGTTGTGGGAGTCGCTATATAACCTTGCTTCTCTGTTAGTTGCTTGCCGGTCAACAATGTTATCAGAAGCCTCTCTGTGCTTGTTCCTGCTCCTAGACAACTACTAGATAAGTTGGACTCTTGTCCATGTTTGTTTTTGCATTTTTGTTCCAGTTCACAGCTGTAGTTTCGTTACTGTGTCTGGAAAGCTCTTGTGAACAGGAATTGCCACTCTGGTGTTATGAGTTAATGCCAGAGTTTTAAAGTAATTTCTGGATGGTGTTTTGATAGGGTTTTCAGCTGACCATGAAAGTGTCCTTTCTGTCTTCTGCTATGTAGTAAGTGGACCTCAAATTTGCTAAACCTATTTTCATACTACGTTTGTTATTTCATCTTAACTCACCGCCAATACATGTGGGGGGCCTCTGTCTCCTTTCGGGGTATTTCTCTAGAGGTGAGCTAGGACTAATATTTTCCTCTGCTAGCTTTATTTAGTCCTCCGGCTGGTGCTGGGCATCTAGAATCAACGTAGGCATGCTACCCGGCCACTGCTAGTTGTGCGTTAGGTTTAGTTCATGGTCAGCTCAGTTTCCATCTTCCAAGAGCTAGTTCCTATATATGCTGATGCTATGTTCTCTTGCCATTGAGATCATGACAGGGAACGTACCCTTAGTCCATTATTTAGCTGAGTGATCTGCAAAAAATATACAACTCTGTCCGAGCTCCTAATTCTGATAGGACTTTGCTCATCCATCCCTTCTCTCTGTGTTAGAGATGGCAGAAGGTAGGGGATGCGCACAGATCTGCAGTGGAGAGGGGAAAAAGTATCTCAGTAAGAACAGAGAATAAAAGCTACAGACAAAGAGGGAAGATGATACATGAAAGCAAGAAAAGACAGCGGCATCTTGGATACACCCAAACCTCACATCCAGCCTATATTACTAGGAGGGACGCTCCCATAAGAGGGTCTGACTGAAGGAATGGAGATTGCAGACTGAATTAAAGGTAACAAATAGCATTTGTAAAATTCATTTTTCATGCCAAAGGTTCACATAGCCTTTTTTCAATGCTAATTCCATAAAATAACATAAAAGATAATGTAGAGCCCTGATGTGACTGGTCCATATCATCCACATCAATCATAGCCGTACATGAAAGACTTTACAAAGCCGAACCAAGGGTATCAAACAAAACAGATCTGCCCCCCTGACGCCGTCACTATCTCCAGTTATTTACAGGGTCGTAAAGATGGATTCTGAAAATAAATGGATTTATGGTGGAACGATAAGAACAAGAAACAGATGATCTGTGAAGGTTTCAGCAGGAAGGACGGAGCACACATGGCATCAGACATTTGGCATCAGACATTTGGCAACTCTTTTGTTCTGCAGATCAAATACAGGTTTAATGTGATTTGATGGCTGAAATATTAAATTAATCTCCATATTTAGTTATGCAAAAAAAACTGCATTGAAAACAGATAAATACGGGTAACCCAATTATCTTGATCCTTACCATACAGAATCAATTTTAATGTCGTCAGGTTAACGCCATTGTTGCTTTTCTAGGTCTGTATTACCCTGATTATGAGTAGGTCAGGCATCTAGGGGATGTTTCCCTGCAGAACATTCCGCCCATCACCTCCTACTTGTCTATGTGTTTTCCCATTATTTTTTGCTTTTCAATTCCATCCAGTAATATGAAGCTGCCACAATACAATTCTTCTGTATGCCCATGTAACCCCTTCATGACCGGGCTGTTTTCCGTTTTTTTTTTTGTTTTTTTTCTTTTCATTTTCATTTTTTCCTTGCCTTTTTCCAAGAGCCTTAACTTTATTTTTCTGTCGACTTAGGGTACTTTCACACTAGCGTTTTTTGCAATACGTCGCAATGCGTCGTTTTGGCGAAAAAACGCATCCTGCAAAAGTGCTTGCAGGATGCGTTTTTTCCCATTGACTAACATTAGCGACGCATTTGCGACGCATTGACACACGTCGCAACCGTCGTGCGACGGTTGCGTCGTGTTGTGGCGGACCGTCGGCAGCAAAAAACGTTGCTTGCAACTTTTTTTGCTCCGTCGAGAACGTCTTTTCCGACCGCGCATGCGCGGCCGGAACTCCGCCCCCACCTCCCTGCACCTCACAATGGGGCAGCGGATGCGCTGAAAATCAGCATCCGCTGCACCAGTTGTGCAGCGCTAACATTAGCGTCGGTATGTCGGCCCGACACACTGCGACGGGCCGAGTACGACGCTAGTGTGAAAGTACCCTTAGCCACATGAGCTCTTGTTTTTTTTTTTTTGCAGGACAAGTTGCACTTTTGAATGACACCATTCATTTTATCATGTGATGCACTGGAAAGCAGGAAAAAAAATCTAAGTGCATTGAAATTGCAAAAAAAAAGTGCAATTCCACTTTTTTTTTTTTGGGGGGGGGGAACTACGCAGATACCAAACATGTATAGTTTTTTTCACTTAAGTGCGGAAAAAAATAAATTTGAAATTTGTCCAAGAACTGCCTCGATTCTCGTGGTCTCTTACTCCTTTTGAGTGAGTGGTTCCTCCTCATCAGTATCTTATTTGTGTATTTTACAGCACTTTCCTAACATCATCACTGTCCCCATTGGGGCTCACAATCTAGAATTCATATCAGTATGTCTTTGCAATGTGGGAGGAAACTGGAGAATCCGGAGGAAACGCACACAAACACGGGAAGAACATACAAACTCAAAAAATAAAGATCAAAGAATTGATCAATTGTTTGCTAAATGTCTCATTTTGATATACAGTTAGAAATGAATATGTGCATGTGCACTTTTGTCTTGCATTCTGACCAAAAGCAGCGCTGGCTTCTCCCCTTTTATTTTAACATACAAACTCCTTGCAGATGTTGTCCTTGGTGGGATTTGAACTCAGGACCCAGTACTGCTAACCACTGAGCCACGATGCTGCCCCATCAGCATTCTGCCAGCACTATAGATGCAGGAATTACCTTTTACTTAATTTCCAACATGCATTGCATCTTCCATCAGGGGTGTACATAGAAATCATGGGGCCCCATAGTAGAAGTTATAATAGGGCTTCCATCCCCCCTCCCCAAAAAAAGGAAAAATATTCGGTGGGATCACAGAAGAGCATATCTCACAACTTTGCAGCCCTTACAAAGCAATTTTACACCTATTGAAGCCCTAGATTCCCCTTTCATTGCACCTGTAAACTATGATGCCAACAAAAATGCCACACAAACACTATCTGATACCCCCAGAAATAATTCCTCCACAATACCCCACACGCACAGTATGGTAACCCTACTGTACCTCAGCTGTGACGCCCACACACATGGGTCTACATATAGTAAAATGGCCCCACACCTCATCACATTGTATAATGGCCCCCACTAGCCCTCCACACAGTACGATACACACTTCACATAGTATATTTGCTTGCTAAAAGTATAATGGCCCCCACATAGCCCTCCATAAAGTATAAAAGCTCCCACATAGCCCTCCAAATATTATAATGGTCCCACATAGCCGCCTAAATAAAATAATGGTCCCCATATAGACCTCCATATATTATAATAGCCCCTACGTAGCCTTCTAAATATTATAATGGCTCCACATAGCCTTCCATATAATATTATGGCCCCCACATAGACCTCCATGTATTATAATAGTCCCTCCATCATATAGTATAATGCACCCCCATTGTCCTCCATATAATTTAATGCACCCCATAGTCCTCCATATAGTATAATGCACTTCGCATAGTCCTCCACACAGTATAATGCATTCCCCATAGTCCTCCTTATAGTATAATGCACTCCCCATAGTCCTACATATAGTGTAATGCACCCCCATAGTATTCCATATTGTATAATGCATTCCAACTAGTCCTCCATATTGTATACTGTACCCAATAGTCATCTTTATAATATAATGCACACCCTATAGTTCTTCATAGTATAATGCACTGCCCATGATAGTCCATATAGTATAATGCACTCCCCATAGTCCTCCATACAGAACAATGTACTGCCCATAGTCCTCCATACAGTATAATACACTCCCCATAGCCCTCCATACAGTATAATGCAGTCCCCATAGTCCTCCATACACTATTATGGCCACAATTGAAAAAAAAATGCAATATCATCTCGTCTCCTTGTTACCCCACTGCTCCAGTCTCGGCAGCAAGCATTCTGATGCACCGCACATCTCAGGGCAGTGCGCGCGATGTAGTAACGTCATTGCGCATGCTGCGCTGAGACGTCAGAGGCCAAGGAATAATGCTGGAGGAGGAAGAGTCAGCTGACGCTCCCTCTTTCATCATTACTTATCATCCATGGTGTCGATGCAGTTGAACGTGTGATGACGGGCGGGGTGTTATGATCCGGTGACCTTGGAGCCGCATGAGACTTTCTCAGGAGCAGGTGGAACCTGTACTGACCGCAAATCCCTAAACTGTCACCGCAACTAGAAGTAGCCGTGGGGTGTACCTAACACATCCTAGACACCTCGACACAGCCGGAGGACTAAATACCCCTATAGATGGAAATGGGAATTCTATCTTGCCTCAGAGCAGAACCCCAAAGGATAGACAGCCCCCCACAAATATTGACTGTGAGTATTAGATGAAAGACACACGCAGGCAGAAATCAGGATTTAGCAAAAGGGGCCACGCTAGCTAAATAGGAAAGGATAGGACAGAATACTAAGCGGTCAGTATTAAAACCCTAAAAATATCCACAGCAGATAATACAAAAATTCCGCCATCTAACTAAAGACATGGAATGTATATCTGCATCTCCTGAGAATCCAACTAGACTGAAATATCCAAACACAGTCTAAAGGTACCTTCACACGAAGCGACGCTGCAGCGATAGCGACAACGATGCCGATCGCTGCAGCGTCGCTGTTTGATCGCTGGGGAGCTGTCACACAGACCGCTCTCCAGCGACCAACGATGCCGAGGTCCCCGGGTAACCAGGGTAAACATCGGGTTGCTAAGCGCAGGGCCGCGCTTAGTAACCCGATGTTTACCCTGGTTACCAGCGTAAAAGTAAAAAAAAACAAACAGTACATGCTCACCTGCGCGTCCCCCAGCGTCCGCTTCCTGACACTGACTGAGCTCCGGCCCTAACAGCACAGCGGTGACGTCACCGCTGTGCTTTCACTTTCACTTTAGGGCCGGCGCTCAGTCAGTGTCAGGAAGCAGACGCTGGGGGACGCGCAGGTGAGCATGTACTGTTTGTTTTTTTTACTTTTACGCTGGTAACCAGGGTAAACATCGGGTTACTAAGCGCGGCCCTGCGCTTGGTAACCCGATGTTTACCCTGGTTACCAGTGTAAAATATCGCTGGTATCGTTGCTTTTGCTTTCAAACACAACGATACACGGCGATCGGACGACCAAATAAAGTTCTGGACTTTATTCAGCGACCAGCGACATCACAGCAGGATCCTGATTGCTGCTGCGTGTCAAACGAAATGATATCGCTAGCGAGGACGCTGCAACGTCACGGATCGCTAGCGATATCGTTACAAAGTCGTTTCGTGTGAAGGTACCTTAAGCTGGACAAGAAAAAACATTGAATAGTACTGAATTGTAAAGCACACAGCATGTGTGCTGTAGAAACAAAACCAGACACTTATCTTTGCTGATTTGGCAGCAGGGCTGGAGGAACCAGACAGAGATGCAAAACCTCCAAGAACAATGGACAACTGGCAAGGGCTAATGAATCCTGCACACCTAAATATCCCAGTCAGAGCTGCAATCAGCAGGGACACCTGCCCAGGATTGCAACCCAGGGACATCTGCACCACTACCACCAACCACCGGAGGGAACCCAAGAGCAGAATTCACAACAGTACCCCCCCCCCCCTTGGAGAGGGGTCACCGAACCCTCACCAGAGCCCCCAGGCCGATCAGGACGAGCCAGATGAAAGGCACGGACCAAATCAGCAGCATGGACATCAGAGGCAAAAACCCAAGAATTATCCTCCTGGCCATAACCCTTCCATTTAACAAGGTACTGAAGCCTCCGCCTCGAAAAGCGAGAATCCAAAATCTTCTCAACCCCATACTCCAACTCCCCATCAACCAACACAGGGGCCGGAGGATCAACAGAGGGAACAACGGGCACCACATATTTCCGCAATAAAGATCTATGGAAGACATTATGGATAGCAAAAGAAGCCGGAAGGGCCAAACGAAAAGACACCGGATTAATAATCTCAGAAATCCTATAAGGACCAATAAAGCGAGGCTTAAACTTAGGGGAAGAAACCTTCATAGGAACATGACGGGAAGACAACCAGACCAGATCCCCAACCCGAAGCCGGGAACCAACACACCGACGACGGTTAGCAAAACGTTGAGCCTCCTCCTGAGACAATACCAAATTGTCCACCACATGAGCCCAAATCTGCTGCAACCTGTCAACCACAGAATCCACACAAGGACAGTCAGAAGGCTCAACCTGCCCCGAAGAAAAACGAGGATGAAAACCAAAATTACAAAAGAAGGGCGAAACCAAAGTAGCCGAACTAGCCCGATTATTAAGGGCAAACTCGGCCAATGGCAAGAAAGCCACCCAATCATCCTGATCAGCAGACACAAAGCAGCTCAGATAAGTTTCTAAAGTCTGATTAGTTCGCTCGGTCTGGCCATTTGTCTGAGGATGAAATGCGGAAGAAAAAGACAAATCAATGCCCAGCTTAGCACAAAAGGCCCGCCAAAACCGAGAAACAAACTGGGAGCCTCTGTCGGACACAATATTCTCCGGAATACCATGCAAACGAACCACATGCTGAAAAAACAACGGAACCAAATCAGAAGAGGAAGGCAATTTAGGCAAAGGCACCAAATGGACCATCTTAGAGAACTGGTCACAAACAACCCAGATGACAGACATCTTCTGGGAAACCGGAAGGTCAGAAATAAAATCCATAGAAATATGCGTCCAGGGCCTTTCAGGGACCGGCAAAGGCAAAAGCAACCCACTAGCACGGGAACAACAAGGCTTGGCCCGCGCACAAGTCCCACAGGACTGCACAAAAGAACGCACATCACGTGACAAAGAAGGCCACCAAAAGGACCTACCAACCAAATCTCTGGTACCAAAAATATCAGGATGGCCAGCCAACACAGAACAATGAACCTCAGAAACCACTCTACTAGTCCATCTATCAGGAACAAACAGTTTCCCCACTGGACAGCGGTCAGGTTTGTCACCCTGAAATTCCTGAAGAACCCGTCGTAAATCAGGGGAAATGACAGAAAGGACCACCCCTTCTTTCAGAATGCCGACCGGTTCAAGTACCTCAGGAGAATCAGGCAAAAAACTCCTAGAGAGGGCATCAGCCTTAATATTCTTAGAACCCGGAAGATACGAGACCACGAAATCAAAACGGGAAAAAAACAAGGACCATCGAGCCTGTCTAGGATTCAGCCGCCTGGCAGATGGCAGACTCGAGGTAAATCAGATTTTTATGATCGGTCAAGACCACAATACGGTGCTTAGCTCCCTCGAGCCAATGTCGCCACTCCTCAAACGCCCACTTCATAGCCAACAACTCCCGATTGCCGACATCATAATTGCGTTCAGCGGGCGAAAACTTACAGGAAAAGAAGGCACACGGTTTCATCAAGGAACCAAGAGGATCCCTCTGAGACAAAACGGCCCCTGCCCCAATCTCAGAAGCGTCAACCTCAACCTGAAACGGAAGAGAAACATCTGGTTGACGCAACACCGGGGCAGAAGTAAATCGGCGTTTAAGCTCCTGAAAGGCAGAGACAGCCGCAGATGACCAATTTGTCACATCAGCGCCTTTCTTCGTCAAATCAGTCAAGGGTTTAACCACACTGGACAAGTTAGCAATGAAACGGCGATAAAAATTAGCAAAGCCCAAAAATTTCTGAAGGCTCTTCACAGATGTGGGTTGAATCCAATCATGAATGGCCTGAACCTTAACCGGATCCATTTCTATAGATGAGGGAGAAAAAATAAAGCCTAAAAAAGAAACCTTCTGCACTCCAAAGAGACACTTAGACCCCTTCACAAACAAAGCATTATTACGAAGGATCTGAAATACCATCCTGACCTGTTTCACATGAGACTCCCAATCATTGGAAAAAATTAATATGTCATCCAAATATACAATCATGAATTTATCAAGATAAGTCCGGAAGATATCGTGCATGAAGGACTGAAAAACAGATGGAGCGTTAGTGAGCCCAAATGGCATCACAAGGTATTCAAAATGGCCTTTGGGCGTATTAAACGCAGTTTTCCATTCATCACCCTGCTTAATACGAACAAGATTATATGCCCCCCGAAGGTCAATCTTAGTAAACCAACTAGCTCCCTTAATCCTACGCGAAAACAGCAATAAATAATCTTATGTGATAAATCACATGATCCTACCTGAATTTGGGGAACATAGCTAAAGCAGGAATTAAAACATAACTTTTAATAAATATAAATAAGAAATGTGTGAAACAATTGTCACCAAAAACGTGTGAATAAAAAGTACCACTAGGTATGTTCAATTTGTGTACTATATATAGATAAACACTAATGGATAAACTTCAAGACACTGGCAGTAGTCCAGTGTTCAAATGTTTAGACCAAGGAACCTGGTTTAGTGACAAAAAGACAACATAAACCAATGGTACTTGTCAAGTACCCAAACCAATAATAAGATACCCTGGTTGCATTAATATTAGCAGTCAATCGTATGCTGAAAAAAGAGGGGTACAAATAATGGGAGATTAAATAATTATGGAACAATCTCACCAATTCTTGTCGAGGATGAGAAAACCGGAACCCCAGTAGTGCTTCTATAACAAGTCCGTTTTGTCGCACAACTTCAGGAGACAATTCCCTGTCAATCCCTATGGGGCTATTATTGATCTCAATCCCCGAACTCCTGCCCTTACAAGGACAGTCCACAGCTACCCCTACAAAATAACAAGCCCTGCACTCTCCCTAGAAGGTCCCAACGCGTTTCTTTGCAAGCAGGATCATCAGGGGACTAGCTTGCTGGGAGATAAAGTGCTTCAGTGCTAAAGATAGAGCTGCCACCCTCTATGCTGAACTGCAGAGAGTGGAGGGAACCATTGCTTTCAAATTTATATAGTGTGCTATAGGGCTGAAAATAACCAATCTCCTATTAGATAGGAGTCATGTGACCGATATAGCCGGTCTAATGGGTCAGAGGTGATATGACATGTTGCTTAACAAACGCTAAAAATCATTTCATAAAGCGAGCAATTGCGGGATATATCCCATCATAGACATAAAATGCCCCCCCGATGCCCCTTTACTTACTTAAAAGCACCGTAAAAATCCATAATTGCACTCAGAAGGTATTTCCTGCAGTCACCGGAAGTGACTGTTACCATGGCCACGGTACGCTGACTTACTTAAAAGCACCGTAAAGATCCATGATTGCACTCAGAAGGTATTTCCTGCAGTCACCGGAAGTGACTGTTACCATGGCCACGGTACGCTGACGAGAAAGCATATTTAATATAGAGATCGGTAAACAATAACAGCGTTTATCACTAAGCGAATATCGTTTTTTCAGCATACGATTGACTGCTAATATTAATGCAACCAGGGTATCTTATTATTGGTTTGGGTACTTGACAAGTACCATTGGTTTATGTTGTCTTTTTGTCACTAAACCAGGTTCCTTGGTCTAAACATTTGAACACTGGACTACTGCCAGTGTCTTGAAGTTTATCCATTAGTGTTTATCTATATATAGTACACAAATTGAACATACCTAGTGGTACTTTTTATTCACACGTTTTTGGTGACAATTGTTTCACACATTTCTTATTTATATTTATTAAAAGTTATGTTTTAATTCCTGCTTTAGCTATGTTCCCCCTTAATCCTAGCAAACAAATCGGAAAGCAGAGGTAAAGGGTATTGAAACTTGACCGTGATCTTATTCAAGAGGCGATAATCAATACAGGGTCTCAAGGAGCCATCCTTCTTAGCAACAAAAAAAAATCCTGCTCCCAACGGTGAAGAAGATGGCCGAATATGTCCTTTCTCCAAAGACTCCTTAACATAACTCCGCATGGCGGTATGTTCAGGCACAGACAGGTTGAAAAGTCGGCCCTTAGGAAACTTACAGCCTGGAATCAAGTCAATCGCACAATCACAGTCCCTATGCGGTGGAAGGGAACTGGACTTGGGCTCATCGAATACATCCTGAAAATCAGACAAAAACTCTGGAATTTCAGAAGTGGAAGAAGAGGAGATTGACATCAAAGGAACATCATTATGAACCCCCTGACATCCCCAACTAGTCACAGACATAGACTTCCAATCCAACACAGGATTATGTAGCTGCAACCACGGAAAACCCAGCACGATAGCATCATGTAAATTATGCAACACCAGAAATCGACAATCTTCCTGATGGGCTGGCGCCATGCACATGGTCACCTGTGTCCAGAACTGGGGCTTATTTTTAGCCAAAGGTGTAGCATCAATGCCCCTTAAAGGAATAGGGTTCTGCAAAGACTGCAAGGGAAAACCACAACGCCTGGCAAACTCAAAGTCCATTAAGTTCAAGGCGGCGCCTGAATCCACAAACGCCATGACAGAAAATGATGATAATGAGCAGATCAAGGACACAGATAATAAAAATTTAGGTTGTACAGTTCCGATGGTAAATGAACTAGCGATCCTCTTTGTACGCCTAAGGCTACGTTCACATTTGCGTTGTGCGCCGCAGCGTCGTCGCCGCAACGCACAACGCAAACAAAAACGCAGCAAAACGCATACACAACGCTGCGTTTTGCGCCGCATGCGTTCAACGCATGCGGCGCAAAACGCAGCGTTTTTTGTAAACGCAGTTGCGTTTTCAACAAAAAACGCAGCGTTTTGCGCCGCATGCGTTTTTTGAGCAGTGAGTCATTCTTCATCCCACCCCCAAAAAAAAGTGTCTACACAATAGATAAGGACCACCAATGGCTAGAAGAGGGTTGGTGTTTATGTAATTGTGTATATATACCATGGCAGACATGAATTCCTCCCATTTTGCTGGTATTCATGATGGAGCGTCCCATGGACAGTATCGTCATGGATATGGAGATGGAATTTGCCTTGGCTCATGCCTATGCTGTCGCCTGTGCTCATCAAAGAGAAAGAGAAAAACGGAGATGGATTCATCGCCGATTTTGGATACACCCTATCTTGGAAGTCCGGGAGAGCCGTGGAGCATACCATAGCTTGTTTGGCGAACTGAATGAGAACCTGGAGAAATATTTCGAGTACACCAGGATGTCTCAGGAGAGCTTCCGGTATCTTCTGCGTCGGGTGGAAGGAGCCATTAGCAGGCAGGATACTCAGCTCCGGAGAGCTATTTCCGCAGAGGAACGGCTGCTGGTGACTCTACGGTACGTAGCTGTTTGAATGACTGAGATATGTTCGGCTACGTTCACATCTTCCCTTTTTTTTTTTTTTTTTTCTTAATTTTTTTTGGGGGTGGTATGGTCAATGTACTTTTAGGCTGTGTTTCTATGGTCAGTAAACGCTGCTTGTTTGACGCTGCAGCGTCAAACAAGCAGCGTCCAGATGTTCCAGCATAGTGGAGGGGATTTTATGAAATCCCGTCTCCACTATGCGTGGAAACCCGCACGCGGAGGCCCTGCGACTCCGGACATGCTGCGCGTCTTTTCAGAACACAGCATGTCCGTACACCTTGCGGGGACGCAGCGTCCCCGCAAGGTATATCACAGGGCCCTACGGCGAGGGGTGCGATGATCCCGGATGTGTACTGTACACATCCGGCACCATCGCGTCCCAGGAAGGGGGCGGGGCTTATCGCCGACCGGCTTCGCCGCTGCAACGATAGCGCCGCGTCTCCGGACAGTGGAGACATACCCTTATAAATTGCAATGTACTAATGTAATTTCTTTATCTTCTTGGCAGTTTCCTGGCTACCGGAGAGACCTTGCGATCCCTTCAATTTCAGTTCCGGATTGGAGTCTCCACTCTCTCGGGAATTATTGCTGAGACCTGCCGCGCTTTGTGGGATAACCTCCGTGAAGAATTTTTACCCGTCCCTACAAGCGATATCTGGTTGGCCAACGCCGAGAAATTTGAGGAAGTGTGTTCGTTTCCAAACTGTATTGGCGCGGTGGATGGCAAGCACATTCGTATTACCAAGCCAGGGAAAAGTGGATCCCTTTTCTATAACTACAAAAAATATTTTTCCACTGTGCTGATGGCAATTGCCGGTGCGGACTGCCGTTTTCTGGCAGTCGACATTGGTGCTTTTGGCCGGTCAAATGACTCGCGCACATTCAAAGAGTCTGATATGGGCCAAAAATTATATGGCAACAATTTCAATTTCCCCCAGCCACGACCTCTTCCCCACACCGAAGGCCCTGCGATGCCATTTGTTGTGGTTGGGGATGAGGCATTCCAAATGTCTGCCAACCTATTGAAACCCTACTCAAGTCGGGGCTTGGACCACACGAAAAGGGTGTTCAATTACAGACTGTCCAGGGCCAGAAGGACTGTGGAGTGCGCCTTTGGCATCCTTGTCTCTAAATGGCGGATATTAGGATCCGCCATTAATCTGAAAACTGAGACAGTGGATGAGGTGGTGAAGGCGTGTGTGGTTCTCCACAATTTTATTCTGGCCAAAGAGAGACTGAACGTTGATCTGGATGAAACCATAGCCAACCCATTGCCCAATTTCCATGATCATCCTCTGAGGACAAGTGTGGAAATTGCGCAGATGAGGGACCGTTTTGCGGCCTATTTTGTGTCAGATGTTGGCCGTCTGTCATGGCAAGATTCAATGGTGTAATAAACTGTTGGACTGTATTCTGGTGTGACTATGCTAAAAATAGTTCACCAATGTAAATGTGCCTTATCTAAAAAACTTGGAAACCTTTGTTTTTAAAATGTTGTGTTTTAATAAAAAAATTTTCTTACGTTTTCTACCCTGCTTCCAAGACAAAATTTATACCATACCATATTTATTTGTTTGTCAGATCGCCGTGTATCGTTGTGTTTGACAGCAAAATCAACGATACCAGCGATGTTTTACACTGGTAACCAGGGTAAACAACGGGTTACCAAGCGCATGGTCGCGCTTAGTAACCCGATGTTTACCGTGGTTACCAGTGTTAATTGTAAACTAAAAAATAAAAATAAATATACTCATCTTCGCGTCCCCTGGCGTCCACTTCCTGCACTGAGTGAGCGCCGGCCGTAAAGTGAATGCACAGCACAGCGTTGCTGTGAGGGACGTCACTCAGTCAGTGCAGGGAAGCTGACGCCGGGGGATGCGATTGTGAATATTTTTTTTTTTTTCATTTTACACTGGTAACCAGGGTAAACATCGGAAGTGCGCCCTGCGCTTAGCAACCCGATGTTTAACATGGTTACCCGGGGACCTCGGCATCGTTGGTCGCTGGAGAGCGGTCACACAGACCGCTCTCCAGCTCCCAAATAGCGATGCTGCAGTGAATTGCATCGTTGTCTGTTTTGCTGCAGCATTGTTAAGTGTGAAGGTACCTTTACAGTATGTGTCCACGTTCAGGATTGCATCCTGAATTGCTCAGGTTTTTTCATCAATATTTGTAAGCCAAAACCAGGAGTGGAACAATTAGGAAAAGTAGAATAGAAACATATGCTCCACTGCTGTATTTATTACCCACGCCTGGTTTTGGCTACAAATATTGAATTAAAATCCGGACCAAATCCGGATGCAATCCTGAGCGTGGACACATACCCTTTTTCTTTGAAAACAACTCATACACTTTAGTGTTTGGAAACACCTCATACAGCAATGAAAGACACCCAAAGAAACGGTCAAATTAAAAAATCCAAAAATACTGTCTGACATTGCATATATGAGGTGTTTGAAGCACAAATAAACGACGCACGGAGTGAATTACCGAGCAGTGTACTTGAAAAGAAGACCAAATATTGTATACAAAAAAATAAATTTTTATTGAGGGGAAACAGAAAAAAAGGGAAAAGAAAATTAGGGGGTATCAACAGCCAAGGGGGGATCAACATCCGCTACCACCGGTGACCGGTAGCTTCTAGTTCTGGACCTGGGAGTGGGAGTGGTAGAGGAGGAGGAGGAGGAGCCGCCATACTCGAGGAGGCTTGATGGCAGGTCCAAACCCCCCGCAGGGTACACTAGGGAGACCGCCTCGTCAGTAGAGGAGGGAGGAGGCAACACAAGCCGCCTGCGTTTTTGGCTTGGTTGGCCCTGGCTGCTCCTGCTGTGGCTAGAGCCACGACGAGATGGTGTCTGTCCTGGAGCAGCCAGAACCTGTGCCTCTGTGTGTGTGTCTGTGTGCCTCCTCTTTTGTGTTTTTTTTTTTCTTTTCCTGCCTTCTGCGGCATCTCCCCCAGAAGCACTCCTACGGGAGGATGAGGGCCTGGCAGGAGCAGGAGTGGGCCGCACACTGGTATGGTGCCTGTGGTGGCGTCGCCCGGCACTTGGACCAGGGTGGGGTGGCTGGAGTGACTCTGCAGCAGTAGTCGGAGTCACGCTAGCCAGCGACGGCACTACGGGCAGTGTCGCTGACTGCGCGACCCGAGACTGCTGCAGAGCCCTCACGTAAGAATTGTTGCAGTCCTGCATCACCGAAATCTGGAGTTCCGGCGTAAGGTTTTCCACCATGCCCTTAGCAATTGTGCTTAAAAAATGTTTTGCCGGATTTGAGAGCTCGGCTTCAATGGCTTCAAGGCGACGTTCGATACTGGACATTTTATCGGTCATCGCCTTGAAACCATTCTGGAACACCGTGCTCAAGTGCAAAAATTCGGGCATGGCTGGCCTGTCCGAGGCCCGCTGGCGCTGTCGGGAATTCCCGAACGAAGGTGCGCCAGAGGCCTCGGGCAGGGGAAAACCTGATGTACCGGCAGCCGGTTCTCCAGATGATGGTGGTGCAAGCCTGCTGCCGCTGTGGGAGGGCTGTGACGGGTCAGATGGCGATCCATGAAGTTCCGCTTCACAGGGGGGAGCTCGCTGGAGGGTGCTGCTGTGTGTCCTGTGAAAAGAAAAGGAAAAAATTAGTCTTCAATTAATAAACTATCACATACGCCAACTCCTGTAAAAAAATTTACATTACATGACACAACAAAACATTACAATCCCCTGTCTCTCAGTCTGTGTGGCCTATAATAAATTGCTGATTGTTATCGCCAGCTGAGCATTAGGGCTCACGATAACAATCATGGACATACCGACGGCAGATAATGACTGTTAATTCAAGTTGGCAAAGGCAATGCATACCCCTGTCATCTTAAAAAAACAAATCTAGATAATGCCTATGTCAAAAAAAATAGTAGAAAATTTAAAGTCAAGAATAAAATTTAAAAACCAAAAAACTTAAAAAAAAAGACTTTGTTGATCTGATCGCAGGAATGGCCATGACGTTAGGATCATGTGATCGAGACGTCATCATTATTCCTGCAATCAGAACTACCCTGACTCAGAACGTAACCTGTCATGGACTACAATGACTCACGCCTAACCCAAAAAATTACTAATGGGCTATATACCATTCCACTAGGGTTAAAGGATGGCCAAAATGCTACGATGACTACATGGATGGCCAATACACTATGTGCCTGGGAAATATACTATGTGGATACGTGGCTAGAACGTGTACTATGTGGCTGCGATATAGTGGCCTGGCAATATACTATGTGGATGCACAATGTACGTGGCTCGGCAATGTACTATGTGGCTGTGCAATATGCTATGTGTCTGGGCAATGTACAATGTGGCTGTGCAATATGGTATGTTGACAAAATACTTACTGTCGGCGGCCAAGGACCGGTCTTAAGAACTGTAGTGCCCTGTTATATTTATAGGGCACCGACTTGGACGCAGCAGCACCACTCCGAGCTTGCTCCTCCTCAGCACGAATCCCCTTATTGAAACGGTCCTTTATGGATCGCCATCTGGTCCTCAACTTTTTCACTGTTAATGTAAAGACAAAAAAATTGTTACATATTTAGCATTGTAAAAGGATAAAACAACCGTGTGCGATGCAAAGTGTAGGCGTTGATCGCATCACACACGGTTGTGTTTATCCTAGCAAGATGGGTCATAGCAGCGTATCTGCAATACTCACTAAAGGTGCCTTTGTCCTTCGCTGAGGCACTGTCAAAGCCATCCCACAGCGAGTTTGCCACCTCTGCCCACAAACGCCTAGACACCACCTGGTCCATGTGCCGGGGGTCACGGCTGTCCCACAACGGGCCCCGCTCCTGGATGCTTGAAATAAGGAGGTCCACATCTACACTCTCTCCTTGGGCCCGTTGTGAAACCTAGAAAAATTAGAAAACAAATAGGTTATAAATATGCAAATATTAACAACCACCAGCACCTGGCATGATAGGTACCTCTGCCCTATCCTTTGCCATTTGATGTATGTATATTGATGTTTTCTACACCTGTGTTTTGGAATGTTTGTGTGCAGGGAGTTCAACTTTATTTTACCTTCCCCCAATACTTGCTGCCCTGAAAATCTATAATGTATAAAGGCCCCGTCTCACATAGTGATTTAACAACCATCATGACCAGCGATACTGCCTGGCCGTGATCGTTGGTAAGTCGTTGTGTGGTTGCTGGGGAGCTGTCACACAGACAGCTCTCTCCAGCGACCAACGATCAGGGGAACGACTTCGGCATCGTTGAAACTGTCTTCAATGATGCCGAAGTCCCCCTGCAGCACCCGGGTAACCATGGTAAACATCGGGTTACTAAGCGCGGCCCTGCGCTTAGTAACCCGATGTTTATCATGGTTACCAGGGAAGACATCGCTGGATCGGTGTCACACACACCACTTCAGCGATGTCAGCGGGACCTCAACGACCAAAAAACGGCCCAGGCCATTCCAACACGACCAGCGATCTCACAGCAGGGGCCTGATCGCTGGTACGGGTCACACATAGCGAGATCGCTACTGAGGTCGCTGTTGCGTCACAAAACTAGTGACTCAGCAGCGATCTCGCTAGCGATCTTGGTATGTGTGACGGGGGCCTAAGCTTAGTAAACATCCCTAGTGAAAGCAGGATGCTCCTCAAATGTAATGTTCCTCACAGCAGGATGCTACTGAAAAAAAAAAGATAAAAAAAAAAAAATACTCACTCGCCGGCCTGACGCCACATCTTGGCCCCGATCTCTCTGCTCCCGCTGACTGCCTTCCCCCTCACTTGAAGAAGCCTGGAAAAATTGTATACAAAAATTATTGTCAATGCTACAAATGGCAGCTAATAGTAAGCAACTGGACATAATTACTCACCGCACTCCCCCGCGCCGATTGGCTATGTTCTGAAGAACTTGGCATTCTTGCAAGTTTGTGCTGCAATGAAAAAATGAGCAAAAAATCACATCCAATGCCACATACAATAAAATAGGCCCAAAACATTAAAAAACCACAATTGACTGTTGACTGATAGGACAATGCAAACTCAAAAAGCGACACCACAATGCCATACATTGCAAGAGAATAAAATCGAAGAAACAATACAAGAATAGACCCAAACAAAATTAAGCAAAAATAGACACCTATGTAAAATTTTCAAAAGCTACAAAATTATCAAAAAAATAAATACAGAAAAAAAAAGGCACAATGAAATAGCAAACTAATGAACGCCATAATTTACAATTACAACAAGACATGATCCAAAACAACACCATCTGGTGACATCCACAGAAATACATCAGAAAAAGGCGCTAAATACCATTCTAGATAATAAGCAATAAACATTACGGGTCAACCGCTGTTACAATATACAGCAACCCAAAAGATAAAACATAGTCAAATAGAAAAGAAAACACAATAAATTTTTAAAAAAAGGCCCCCAACAAAAAAAAATTATTAATATAAAGGCCATACTACACACTTGTCAATGGAAACATTCAAGAAAGGAGATACATACGGAAGCCATAGGGAAAACGACGTAAAACCATCAGAGTTTAAACCCCCCCAAAAAAAGGTAAAATACAATTGAAAATAGAATGGCATATAGCAGCCCAGAACAATACAATACAAATGAAACATCATAAATGTAGCCCCCCCCCACCAGCAAGAAAAGACACTCAAGGAAAGAAAAAAAAATGCCCACAGCATAATAAAACACAGCAAGACATGAGCCAATAAAAAACGCCATACGGTTACCCCCAACAATAGAAACCAGAAAAAGACATGCACCAGAAATTTCAAAAAAAAATCTGCCAAATTTAAAGACATTGACCAACTGCATGACACCAGAACAACCCAAAACCAAGCAAGGCCGAAGACAACAAACGCCAGCATATAACGCCAGAAGTACATCAAAACCAGATTAAAAAAAACAATTTTTCAATACAACCCACAGTGCCATAACCGTACAATAGCACAGAACAAACATTGCACAAATTAAATCAAAATCAGTAAATAAAACACAGAATAAAAAATATGCAAAGAGAAATATATACTTACATGTTTGGAAAGCAGATTTCCCTTCAGTCAGTCTTCTCTGTAGCTAGCCTTGTGAAAGACAATGCCAAACCCCCTTTTTTTTTTTATATATATAGTGTTTTTTTAGTGTCTAGACAAAGTCTAGACAATGTTTTGCATTTTTTATTGGAAAACGCATGCGTCGTACAACGCACCACGACGCAAGTACTTGCGTCGTCTGCGTTGTCAATGCAAGTCAATGGGAAAAAAGCCGCATTGACGACGCAAACACGACGCAAACACGACGCATGCGTTTTTTACGAAGTCTGCGCCGCCCAAAAAATGCAACATGTTGCGTTTGCCACGCCCTGACAGGTGCGCCCTAACGCCGCATGCGGCGTACAACGCACCAAAACGCATGACAACGCATGTACATGCGGCGCCATGCGGCCCCAATGTTAAATATAGGGCCGCACGCCGCATGCGTTTTGGTGCGGCGACGACGCTGCGGCGCACACCGCAAATGTGAACGTAGCCTAAGTCAGACTGAAATGACATGAGAAGCATCGCCACAATAAAAACACAACCTATTCTGACGTCTGAATCCCTGATGTTCCGTTCTAGACAGAATCCTATCACACTGCATTGACTCAGGCATCTGCTCTGAGGACAACGCCACAGCGCGCACAGTTCTGCGCTCCCGAAAACGCTGATCAATCTGAATGGCCAGAGACACAGAATCACTCAGACCGAAAGGCGTGGGAAACCCCACCATAACATCTTTGACGGCTTCAGAAAGACCCTTTCTGAAAATTGCCGCCAAAGCATTATCATTCCATTTAGGCAACACAGACCATTTTCTAAATTTGTGACAATACAATTCTGCCGCTTCTTGACCCTGAGACAGGACCAACAAGGTCTTCTCCGCTTGATCCACAGAATTTGGTTCATCATATAATAATCCTAAAGCCTGAAAAAAGGCGTCTACATTAAGCAAGGCCGGATTCCCAGATTCCAGGGAAAATGCCCAATCCTGAGGATCACCACGCAGCAGGGAGATGACAATTTTAACCTGCTGAATGGAATCACCAGAGGATCGAGGTCTCAGAGCAAAAAACAGTTTACAGTTGTTTTTAAAACTCAAAAATTTGGACCTGTCCCCAAAAAACAAGTCAGGAGTAGGAATCTTAGGCTCTAAAACTGGAGTCTGTACAATATAATCAGAAATACCCTGTACCCTAGCAGCAAGCTGGTCTACACGAGAAGCTAATCCCTGAACATCCATGCTAGCACAAGACTCCTCAGCCACCCAGAGAAAAAGAGGGAAACAAAGACAAAGCAGGCTACAGAAAAAAAAAATGGCTCTTTCTTCCCTTCTTTTGAGATGCATTTAACTCATTGTTGGCCAGTTGTACTGTTATGATCCGGTGACCTTGGAGCCGCATGAGACTTTCTCAGGAGTAGGTGGAACCTGTACTGACCGCAAATCCCTAAACTGTCACCGCAACTAGAAGTAGCCGTGGGATGTACCTAACACATCCTAGACACCTCGACACAGCCGGAGGACTAAATACCCTATAGATGGAAATGGGAATTCTATCTTGCCTCAGAGCAGAACCCCAAAGGATAGGCAGCCCCCCACAAATATTGACTGTGAGTATTAGATGAAAGACACACGCAGGCAGAAATCAGGATTTAGCAAAAGAGGCCACGCTAGCTAAATAGGAAAGGATAGGACAGAATACTAAGCGGTCAGTATTAAAACCCTAAAAATATCCACAGCAGATAATACAAACTAAAGACATGGAATGTATATCTGCGTCTCCTGAGAATCCAACTAGACTGAAATATCCAAACACAGTCTAAGCTGGACAAGAAAAAAACATTGAATAGTACTGAATTGTAAAGCACACAGCATGTGTGCTGTAGAAACAAAACCAGACACTTATCTTTGCTGATTTGGCAGCAGGGCTGGAGGAACCAGACAGAGATGCAAAACCTCCAAGAACAATGGACAACTGGCAAGGGCTAATTAATCCTGCACACCTAAATATCCCAGTCAGAGCTGCAATCAGCAGGGACACCTGCCCAGGATTGCAACCCAGGGACAACTGCACCACTACCAACAACCACCGGAGGGAACCCAAGAGCAGAATTCACAACACGGGGTGAGCTCAGTACCAGCGCTGACATCGGGCCTCCTCGTCTCACGAGCCCATAGTAGCCGCGTGGCCTGCTGTCATTGACAGTACGCCACCGTCTGCCATTATCCAGTGGCTTTCCTGCCCCATGCTGAAAGATCGCCTCTCAGTTATGCTTATATGCAGATTTACAGGAGATCAGGAGCAGAGAGACAGTCTCCTGCCCCACGTCCTGTAATCCGTCTTCCTGTTTCTACTGCTACACATGGATTACACCTGACAACAAACTGTGGACAGCAGGTGAGAGAGAAGGGAGAGATAGTGATCAGAACTTTGCAATGGTTTTTCAGTTTCAGAGATAAGAAAACATAATTACTATAATAATTGATCTGCAGATTGTCTCTTTATTACACTATCTATCAAATGAGACAGAGTTGTCTGAAACTATAAGGGCCATTGAAACTCACAGTAAACGTATCCTGGTGTTATGAGAGCACTGGCAATGTCATCGCAGATGATTTACAGATCTGTTTTTTGCTTGTACATCCCATCATGTAGTTATCAGGCTCTCAGAGCTCTTATCGTGAATTTCTATACAAGGCAATATGATTTGATGGCGGTAATGATAAGCTGCAATCTTGTCTCGCTCACTAGATACGTCAGTGAAGCAGCAGTTATCTGCGCTGGAAGGGAATCAGATTATTACTGTATCTAAGCTCTCAATTGTAAGAAATATTATATATTATATACACACAACACATAAAAAAAATGGACTCCTTCTCAAAATCTGTACATTTTACACCGAAATCAGTGGATGAAAACTAGATGATCCATCACAACTAATATTGTCCATTGCATCAACTCACCGGTATACGTTATGACAACCTCTACTTTTTGTTGCTGCGTCTATAAAAACTTGTAAAAAAAAATTAAAAAAAATCAGATATCTGATGGATTTTTTTGTTTTCAGCAATTGTTTTCACCAGCTCATAATTTCCATTTTGAGCACAGGTTTAATGTGTGTGTACCTATCATTTTAACGTTTTTCTTATATGTTTTAGATACTTTGGGAGATTATGTATGCAAATTAAACTATTTAAAACAGTTATTTAGGGGACATAGCACCTATAAAAATCACACCTACAGTATAGATTCCAGTGGCTGAGAAAAAGTGTTTTATTTTACTGTCTTGGTGCACGGTTACACCCCTCAGTGGACAGATGAACTGCAAAGATGGCTGTCAATTAAAGTCCCGGGGCGGGCTTACACAGTATAGTGAGCGATGCTGGGAGTGGTGACTATTGCCCCCGTTCCATTGAAGGAACAGACAAACAGAATAAGTGATCTGTTGCATTATTTATGCAAATGGCATCAGAGAAACCCCTTTATCGATTACTATGGGGTCTGCCTGGGTTCTGGTTTTTAGAACAGAGTAAAGAATAAAAAATTCTACATGCATCAAACAGACCCCATAATAATCAATGGAGCCCCTCTTCATCTGTTTGCATAACTGATGCAATGGATCAGGTATTACGCTTGTCTGCTCCTAAACAGACAAATGGAATCAGACAGAGTCATGGTGTGCGCAGGAATCCCGGCTCTGGATGTAAACGGCAAACAAAAGTTATAGAATAAAGTAAAGTAAAACATAAAAAGTATAAGCAAGTAATAAATCATATGGAGGATGGAGTGGGGGCTGTAATATTCTGATATCTCTGGACCTGCTGATCTCAGGATTAGGAGTTATAGGAAGTTTAGCCTAACCTGTAACTTTACTCTTATCGCCACTAGGTGGCAAAGCAGGGAAAGACTTGAGCCTTGAATCATCATTATCTTTGCACCTTTTTTCTGGAGTAAAAATAATTCTAGCACCTCCTTTTTTATTTGCACCTTAATCATTATTTAATTTGTGCCCTTTTTAAAGTTAACTTTACTTGGGTTTTTCTGTTTTTTTTTTTTTTTTTATTATTATTTTTATTATTGGAGTAATTTTCCGTATCCAGGTATTTTAACTTAATTAAGATTTGAAATGTCATGACATTTTTTTATACAATTGTACTCCAGTTCCCCAACAGAGAATAAGATGCATCTAATTTTATTTTCTGTGCAGTTGAAGTGTAACGTGCAACATTTCAAAGATTTGGGCAATTTTATTTTATTTTTTAATGGTATAAGGCACAAAAAGAACATATTTGCTTTCGCCTAAAATTCATCAACCCTTGTGTATCACTTTGAAGAATTCTGTCCAAAAAAAAAAGGCAACGAATGTCACATTACAAAAAGAATCACTTAAAAAAAACCTTCAAATGATGAATCGGGGCCTTAGTGCTCGTGCAAATTGTCTCATTACACCCCTGTAGTTCTTTTTATTAATTATTATTTTTATTATTGCACAGGATCGTAATACAGACATCAGGTTTGGTCAATCTGAACGCAGGTGTTTTGTGGTTTATAGACAAAACGGCTTTGAAAAATTGTGTGAATTTTACATTATCTTTGGGGTTTTCTTTGTCAGATCTGCAGGTGCAATAATAAAAATTATATAAATGCAATGTTTCACTTATCATTTGTCATGGGGCAGGATGATATCACTTTCTGTCTTATCAGAGGCTCAGGATAGCTTGTCCCAATCCTTATTGCTTTACACTGCAACTTTACTTGTTCAGTTTTGATACTTTGTAACGTGAAATTGTCTTCTGTATTTTTTCTTTTTTCAAGTTACTTTCCCTTACAAAATCCACTGATCACCCTGCAACTGTCTGCTGACACCCATTTCATTTGGGGGAACTGGCATCTTCACTGGCTAACATTGGGGGACATATAGGAACATGGATTGTCCGGTTGAGACATTTAAGTGAGATATTAAATAAATAAATATATATATATATACTAGATGGTGGCCCAATTCTAACGCATCGGGTATTCTAGAATATGTATGCGTAGTGTATAGCACAGCCCACGTTGTATATTGCACAGCCCACGCAGTACATTGCGCAGCCAACGCAGTACATTGCGCTGCCCACGTTGTATATTGCACAGCCCACATTGTGTATTGCGCAGCCCACATAGTATATTGCGCAGGCCATGTAGTATATTGCGCAGCCCACGTTGTATATTGCGCAGCCCACGCAGTACATTGTGCTGCCCACGTTATATATTGTGCAGCCCACGTTGTATATTGCGCAGCCCACGTAGTATATTGCGCAGCCCACGTAGTATATTGCGCAGGCCACGTAGTATATTGCGCAGCCCACGTAGTACATTGCGCAGTCCACGTTGTATATTGCACAGCCCACGTAGTATATTGCACAGCCCACGTTGTATATTGCGCAGCCCACGTAGTATATTGCGCAGCCCACATAGTATATTGCGCAGGCCACGTAGTATATTGCGCAGCCCACGTAGTACATTGCGCAGCCCACATTGTATATTGCGCAGCCCACGCAGTACATTGCGCAGCCCACGCAGTACATTGCGCAGCCCACGTTGTATAATGCACAGCCCACGTTGTATATTGCGCAGCCCACGTTGTATGTTGCGCAGCCCACGTAGTATATTGCGCAGCCCACGCTGTATATTGCCCAGCCCACGTTGTATATTGCGCAGCCCGTTGTCTATTGCGCAGCCCACTTAGTATATTGTGCAGGCCACTTAGTATATTGCGCAGGGCACTTAGTATATTGCGCAGCCCGTTGTATATTGCACAGCCCACTTAGTATATTGCGCAGCCCGTTGTATATTGCGCAGCCCACGTTGTATATTGCGCAGGCCACTTAGTATATTGCGCAGCCCACGTTGTATATTGCGCAGCCCACGTAGTATATTGCGCAGCCCACGTAGTATATTGCGCAGCCCACGTTGTATATTGCGCAGCCCACGTTGTATATTGCGCAGCCCACGTTGTATGTTGCGCAGCCCACGTAGTATATTGCGCAGCCCACGCTGTATATTGCCCAGCCCACGTTGTATATTGCGCAGCCCGTTGTCTATTGCGCAGCCCACTTAGTATATTGTGCAGGCCACTTAGTATATTGCGCAGGGCACTTAGTATATTGCGCAGCCCGTTGTATATTGCACAGCCCACTTAGTATATTGCGCAGCCCGTTGTATATTGCGCAGCCCACGTTGTATATTGCGCAGGCCACTTAGTATATTGCGCAGCCCACGTTGTATATTGCGCAGCCCACGTAGTATATTGCGCAGCCCACGTAGTATATTGCGCAGCCCACGTTGTATATTGCGCAGCCCGTTGTATATTGCGCAGCCCACGTAGTATATTGCGCATCCCACGTTGTATATTGCGCAGCCCACGTTGTATATTGTGCAGCCCACGTTGTATATTGTGCAGCCCGTTGTATATTGCGCAGGCCACGTTGTATATTGAGCAGCCCACGTATATAGCAATGTGTGCATGATATTCCTGTTAAAAAAAAAAAAAGAATTAAAATAAAAAATAGTTATATACTCACCTTCCGTTGGCGCCTGGATCCAGGAAGCGGTTACCGACGCTTGGGATCCACCGAAGCTCCGCCGAGCTGCTCGCGCCGGCCGCCATCTTCCGTTCCCAGGATGCATTGCGAAATTACCCAGAAGACTTAGCGGTCTCGCAAGACCACTAAGTCTTCTGGGTAATTTCACAATGCAGCGCCGGGAACGGAAGATGGCGGCTGGTGCGAGCGGCTCGGCGGACTACGGAGTGTGAGTATAGCAGGTTTTTTGTTTTTTAAATATTTTTAACAGTAAATTTTTCTACTATTGATGCCGCATAGGCAGCATCAATAGTAAAAAATTGGGGACACACAGGGTTAATAGCGGTGGTTACAGAGTGCGTTACCTGCGGCATAACGCAGTCCGTTACCGCCGGCATTAACCCTGTGTGAGCGGTGACCGGAGGGGAGTATGCGGGCGCCGGGCAGTGAGTGTGGGGAGTAAGGAGCGGCCATTTTCTTCCGGACTGTGCGCGTTGCTGATTGGTCGTGGCAATGGTCGTGGGCGTTTTGCCACGACCAATCAGCGACTTCGATTCCATGACAGAGGCCGCGACCAATGAATATCCGTGACAGACAGACAGAAGGACAGACAGACGGAAGTGACCCTTAGACAATTATATAGTAGATATATATATACACACATACATTCTTACAGGAAACAGGCCGCCACCGCTCTATCCCTTGTGGTGCCGGTAGAGCAGAGGTTCGTCCGCCTCTTGGTAAGTGCACGAGAGGCTAAACCTGACACTAAGCTTTTACTAGAAGGCTGACGAATTCTCATAAGCGGCTGTATAATATTCTGATGTATAAATAGAGCAGCCATTAAAATGTAATGACTGGAACACGATCACCATTACTGGCTGGATGTACCGTATGTCAGGCGGAGTTTGAACTTCGAACACCATCTTAAGGCCTCATTCATACATCCGTGTTGCATATACCAGTCCTATCCATTTTTTTCACAGATACAACACATTCCAATTATAATCTATAGCGCTATTCACATGTCTGTGTTTTTCGGAGTACCGCATGTCCTTAAAAAACTAACAGAGACATGACTGTCTATTTCCAGTATCACGGACGAAAAGGGCCAATACGAGTCTAAGGGTCCATGAAAAACCCATACAGCGCACGGAGGAAATCGGTGCACAATCCATGCGCTGTTCGTGTTTAACACTGCAAAGGATCGGAGACGTTTTGTCATTTATTTATTTATCTATCTGTGAAAATCACTGATGACACATTGATGGCAAAAAGAGACACACGGACACTGATCCAAAACACTGATGACACCGCTACCATTTTTTCACGTACCTGCTTAAACACGGATGTGTAAATGAAGCCTTGTAGATATATTCAAAGTTTTAGTGTTAATAAAAAATAATAAAAGCAGAAGTTACTCTTCCTCCTAAGGTCCAGCACTGAATCTCTGCAACCGTTTCCAGCGCTGACAGCGGAGAATCCTCACAGCAGGAAGTGTGCGCACTGTGAGGATTCACAAGTCTTCAGGGGACTTTGAGCTCTGTGTTAAAGACTTTGTCTCAAGTTCCTCTTCTTTAAATTCCTCTCCTTTTTGTAGAACTGAGCGATACTTAATTTTATTATGTATTGCTCCTCTAGGCAAGGAGCACAGAGCTTCCAAACTTTTAGTTTTTAGCTCACAATCTAGATTCCCTGTCTGTGGAATATGGGAGGAAGCCAGAGGAAACCCACGCAAACAAGGGGACAACATACAAACTCCTTGCAGATGTTGTCCTTGGTGGGATTTGAACCCAGGATTCCAGCGCTGCAAGGCTGCAGTGCTAATCACTGAGCGACTGTGCTGCCCGATCACTCGCCACGTGCTCCTATGGTGCTACAGAGGTAACGTTACCTCTGCTTGTAGCAGTGGAGAGCGCACAGTGCAGGTTAGGAGCACAACGATGTTGCTGGTCAAATCTGTCAACCAAATCTGTCAGGAGAAAAAAAAACTGTTTCTCCAGCCAGAATGACGCCATGAGGCAGAGAAGATTAATGAAAACGCGACAACCCCTTTAATAACAGAGCTCTAACTGGTATTGCGATATATAATGAATATTTAGGAAAGAATGCTGGACCATAAAATAAGTGCAGATGCCAAATAGCAAATCTACTAAATAAAACAAAAAAGTCATAATGTGTAGAGACGAAATAAGTGGCGTTTGCTTTAAGTAAGATACATTGTATCACACTACTCTCCCGAGTGAAAGAAGCACGGAACTTCTACTGACATTGTGTAAAGAAAAGGAGGTAATTTGCGCTGACCGCACACAGCAAACATGTCAGGGGTATTCTCAATTGAAAGAATAAAGTATAAAAAATACCATTATAAATGTAGCGACTGCTCACAAACGTGTACGGTGATGGTAAACGGAGAGAGAACGTGTCCGCACACTGGGCGCTTACAACTCTATCTTCTCTAGCTGACACATTGTAGAAACATTCCATATATCTTGCTGATTTTCTGCACATTGTTTCACGTGTAATTTCAACAAATTACTAGCGGAGGTGGCACCGGTACCGAGCGGAGTGAGTACGGAGTCAAGAAAGCTATTTCTGGTAAATCCATTACCATGTTGTTTTTCTATGTGTATACCATTTCAATTGTGTTATCATTAGATATAGTGTTATTTTTAGATATTTATTTGTGGGGAGAGTGAAAAAAAAACAGGACAGTGATTTTCATAACATATTTATGGAGTAAAGAAAACATATAGCCCCAATTCATCAAGATTATGCTGGGGGGAAGATGCACTAGATTCAGAGGTGTGCGCCACTTACTGACCCTACTGAAGCTTTCCGTCTCTGCAGTACATTTTCTTCTGTAATTTATGCCAATTTTATAGGATAAATTATGATTAATTTGTTACCTGAGCTTGATCGTGTCCCTGTGTTTTGACGAGTATTTCGTGTTTTTTGTTTTCTTTTTATTTTCCCTTTTTTTTATATATATATGCTCACCACTGCGGACAGAGTTTAGTATTCATATTTTTCCACTGATTCGTCATTTGTGACTTTTCTAAAAGTAAAAAAAAATTGTTGCAAACCTATTCCAGTACAGACCAGGTGCTGTTTTATTGGCATAATAAATCAAATGGTAAAACTGGAGAGATAAAAAAAAAAGCACATATAGCGTCTCATCTGATAACCAAGTGGTATAAAATATTATAGGTACGTTCACATGATGGGGTTGTGACACTCACAGCTCCTATAGAAGCATGTCGAGGCTGCAGCAGGACCACAAAGGAGATGGGACGCAATAAATGAGGAAAACGGTGGTGTAAAGTGCGCCCAGCCCAAGGTTGAAAGGTACGATCACACACAGGTAAAGCATGAATGCAGTTTATGTTAACGCGTTTCAAGGTATTCACATCTCTTCATCAGGACCAAACCATAATCACTGGATGAAACTCAGGCAATGTTTCATATGATTGTCTGCAGACCCTTAAAGGGGCGTCTAGGACTACATAAATCTACATTATATAAATAATCTAGTCTATCTAGAACTATATATTATTTTTTACTGTGGGTCTCAGAACAGTAGGTAGTTGCTAATCACTTGCCTGTTCTGCCCAGCACAGATCTCTGTTGACAGACAATTCCTGCCAGCCAGTGGTGTAACTAGAGTCTGATTGGTCCCAGTGCAAGATTTGGACCGGCCCCCCATCCTGATATATATATACACTACCGTTCAAAAGTTTAGGGTCACCCAGACAATTTTGTGTTTTTCATTAAAACTCATACTTTTTTAATCAAATGAGTTGCCAAATGAGTTGAAAATCTAGTCCAGACATTGACAAGGTACGGAAAAAAAGATTTTTTATTTGAAATAATAATTTTCTCCTTCAAACTTTGCTTCCGTCAAAGAATGCTCCCTTTGCAGCAATTCCAGCATTGCAGACCTTTGGCATTCTAGCAGTTAATTTGCTGAGGTAATCTGAAGAAAATTTCACCCCATGCTTCCAGAAGCTCCTCCACAAGTGGGTTTGGCTTGATGGGCACTTTTTCCGCACCATACGGTCAATCTGCTCCCACAACAGCTCAATGGGGCTGAGATCTGGTGACTGCGCTGGCCACTCCATTATAGATAGAATACCAGATGCCGGCTTCTTCCCTAAATAGTTCCTGCATAATTTGGAGGTGTGCTTTGGGTCATTGTCCTGTTGTAGGATGAAATTGGCTCCAATCAAGCGCTGTCCACAGGGTATAGCATTGCGTTGCACAATGGAGTGATAGCCTTCCTCATTCAAAATCCCTTTACCTTATACAAATCTCCCACTTTACAGCACCAAAGCAACCCCAGACCATCACATTACCTCCACCATGCTTGACAGATGGCGTCAGACACTCTTCCAGCATCTTTTCAGTTGTTTTGCATCTCACAAATGTTCTTCTGTGTGATCCAAACACCTCAAACTTGGATTCGTCTGTCCATAACACTTTTTTCAATCTTCCTCTGTCCAATGTCTGTGTTCTTTTGCTCATATTAATCTTCTCCTTTTTTTAACCAGTCTCAGATATGGCTTTTTATTTGCCACTCTGCCCTGAAGGCCAGCATCCCGGAGTCGCCTCTTCACTGTAGACGTTCACACTGGCGTTTTGTGTGTACTATTTAATGAAGCTGCCAGTTGAGGACCTGTGAGGCATCGATTTCTCAAACTACAGACTCTAATGTACTTGTTTTGTTGCTCAGTTGTGCAGCGGGGCCTCCCACTTCTCTTTCTACTCTGGTTACAGCCTGTTTGTGCTCTCCTCTGAAGGGAGTAGTACACACCGTTGTAGGAAATCTTCAGTTTCTTGGCAATTTCTCACATGGAATAGCCTTCATTTCTAAGAACAAGAATAGACTGTCAAGTTTCACATGAAAGTTATTTTTTTTCTGGCCATTTTGAGAGTTTAATGGAACCAACAAATGTAATGCTCCAGATTCTCAACTAGCTCAAAGGAAGGTCAGGTTTATAGGTTCTCTAATCAGCCAAACTGTTTTCAGCTGTGCTAACATACTTGCACAAGGGTTTTCAAGGGTATTCTAACCATCCATTAGCCTTCTTACACAGTTAGCAAACAGAAAGTACCATAAGAACACTGGAGTGATGGTTGATGGAAATGGGCCTCTATACACCTATGAAGATATAGCATTACAAACCAGATGTTGGCAGCTAAAACAGTCATTTACCACAATAACAATGTATAGAGTGTATTTCTGAATAATTTAATGTTAGCTTCATTGGAAAAAACTGTGCTTTTCTTTCAAAAATAAGGACATTTCTAAGTGACCCTAAACTTTTGAACGGTTGTGTATATCCTCTCTCCTGGTATATATATCCCTTATCCTGGTATATATATCCCCCCATCCTGTTATATACAGTTAGGTCCATATATATTTGGACACAGACAACATTTTTCTAATTTTGGTTATAGACATTACCACAATGAATTTTAAACAAAACAATTCCGATGCAGTTGAAGTTCAGACTTTCAGCTTTCATTTGGGGGTATCCACATTAAAATTGGATGAAGGGTTTAGGAGTTTCAACTCCTTAACATGTGCCACCCTGTTCTGTTTTTAAAGGGACCAAAAGTAATTGGACAGATTAAATAATTTTAAAGAAAATGTTCATTTCTAGTACTTGGTTGAAAACCCTTTGTTGGCAATGACTGCCTGAAGTCTTAAACTCATGGACATCACCAGACGCTGTGTTTCCTCCTTTTTGATGCTCTGCCAGGCCTTCACTGCGGTGGTTTTCAGTTGCTGTTTGTTTGTGGGCCTTTCTGTCTGAAGTTTAGTCTTTAACAAGTGAAATGCATGCTCAATTGGGTGACTGACTTGGCAATTCAAGAATATTCCACTTCTTTGCTTTAATAAACTCCTGGGTTGCTTTGGCTTTATGTTTTGAGTCGTTGTCCATCTGTAGTATGAAATGACGACCAATCAGTTTGGCTGCATTTGGCTGGATCTGAGCACACAGTATGGCTCTGAATACCTCAGAATTCATTTGGCTGCTTCTGTCCTGTGTGACATCATCAATAAACACTAGTGACCCAGTGCCACTGGCAGCCATGCATGCCCAAGCCATCACACTGCCTCCGCCGTGTTTTACAGATGATGTGGTATGCTTTGGATCATGAGCTGTACCACGCCTTTCCCATACTTTTCTCTTTCCATCATTCTGGTAGAGGTTGATCTTGGTTTCATCTGTCCAAAGAATGTTCTTCCTGAACTGTGCTGGCTTTTTTAGATGTTTTTTAGCAAAGTCCAGTCTAGCCTTTTTATTCTTGATGCTTATGATTGGCTTGCACCGTGCAGTGAACCCTCTGTAGTTACTTTCATGCAGTCTTCTCTTTATGGTAGATTTGGATATTGATACGCCGACCTCCTGGAGAGTGTTCTTCACTTGGTTGACTGTTGTGAAGGGGTTTCTCTTCACCATGGAGATTATTCTGCGATCATCCACCACTGTTGTCTTCCGTGGGCGCCCAGGTCTTTCTGCATTGATGAGTTCACCAGTGCTTTCTTTCTTTCTCAGGATGTACCAAATTGTAGATTTTGCCACTCCTAATATTGTAGCAATTTCTTGGATGTTTTTTTTCTGTTTTCGCAGCTTAAGGATGGCTTGTTTCACCTGCATGGAGAGCTCCTTTGACCGCATGTTTACTTCACAGCAAAACCTTCCAAATGCAAGCACCACACCTCAAATCAACTCCAGGCCTTTTATCTGCTTAATTTAGAATGACATAACGAAGGGACTGCCCACACCTGTCTATGAAATAGGCTTGGAGTCAATTGTCCAATTACTTTTGGTCCCTTTAAAAACAGGGTGGCACTTGTTAAAGAGCTGAAACTCCTAAACCCTTCATCCAATTTTAATGTGGATACCCTCAAATGAAAGCTGAAAGTCTGAACTTCAACTGCATCTGAATTGTTTTGCTTAAAATTCATTGCGGTAATGTCTATAACCAAAATTAGAAAAATGTCGTCTCTGTCCAAATATATATGGACCTAACTGTATATCCCCAGTTATGCCACTGTTCTTTAGTGTATAAAAAAAAATAACCCATTCTACTCAGCTGGGGCTTACATAGAAATCATGGGGCCAAATAGCAGAAGTTCTAATGGCATAGTCTTCCATGTATTATAATGCATCTCATAGTCCTCCATATAGTATAGTGCACACCATAGTCCTTCATTTAATATACTGCACCCCAAAATCGTACAAATATAATAAAATGCACTTCCCGTAGGTTCCCATATAGTATAATGCACCTCCATATTAGTATAATAAACAACACATATAATTTGTATGATATAATACAGAATCCATAGTCCTCCATATAGTATAATACACTCCCCATAGTCCTCCATACAGTATAATACACTCTCCATAGTCCTCCATATAGTATAATACACTCTCCATAGTCCTCCATATAATATGATGCACTCCCCATAGTCCTCCATATAGTACAGTATAATGCACCTCCATATTCGTATAATACGCAGCCCATATCCATTGTATGATATAATGCACAGTCCATAGTCCTTCATATAGAATAATGCACTCCCCATAGTCCTCCATATAATTTAAGACACTCCTCATAGTCCTCCATATAATATGATGCACTCCCCATAGTCCTCCATATAGTATAAAATACTCTTCATAGTCCTCCATATAATATGATGCACTCCCCATAGTATAATGCACTCCCCTGTTATGATCCTAGTGGCAAGGATCGCAGGTCGGACTAGCTAAGTAACTGAACAGACTACTAGCTCTGGGGAAGTGGTAACTAGATTGACCGCAACCTGATCCTATCCGCACACAACTATAGGCAGCCGTGGAACGTTACCTGAAAATCCTAGACGTCTCTTCACGGCCTGAGAAACTGACTATTCCGGGAGGGAAAGAAAGTCCTCTCTTGCCTCAGTGCAATGACCCCAAAGATATAGAATAGCCCCCCACAAATATTAACGGTGAGTTAAGGGGAAAGCACAAACGCAGAGATGAAATCAGATTTAGCAAATGAGGCCCGCTAATACTAGATAGCAGAAAATAGGAAGGGAACTGTGCGGTCAATAAAAAAACCCTATTCAAAATATCCACGCAGAGATTGCTCGAGCCCCGCACCAACTAACGGTGCGGGGGAAGCAACTCCGTACCCCAGAGCTTACCAGCAAAATGAAATCACATATTAGCAAGCTGGACTAGACTCATCATACACAGAAATTATATTGCAGGCAGATGAGCAAAAAATATTCAAACAGAACTTAGCTTATCCTGAAGAGGCAGAAAACGAGATAATCAGGAGTAATCAGAATAGCACTGAATACATTGACAGCCGGCAACAAGTGGAAGTGAAGCAGAGCTAAATAGGAGCCTCCCTGGAGAATAACGAGGCAGCTGATCCAGCCAGACCCGCAGGATAATAAACCAAACCACCAGGGGGAGCCAAAAAACCAAAGTAACACAATACCATCTGTGATCACAAGAGGGAGCCTGAAAACGGAGTTCACAACAGTACCCTCCCCTTAAGGAGGGGTCACCGAACCCTCATCAAAACCCCCAGGGCGATCAGGGTGAGCCACATGGAAGGCATGAACCAAATCGGCCGCATGAACATCAGAGGCGACAACCCAGGAATTATCCTCCTGACCATAGCCTTTCCACTTAACCAAATACTGAAGCCTCCGTCTAGAAATACGAGAATCCAAGATCTTCTCCACCACGTATTCCAATTCTCCCTCAACCAGCACAGGGGCAGGAGGCTCAACCGAAGGAACCACAGGCACCACATACCTCCGCAACAACGACCGATGGAACACATTATGAATAGCAAACGATGCCGGGAGGTCCAAACGAAATGACACAGGGTTAAGGACTTCCAAAATCTTATAAGGACTGATAAACCGAGGCTTAAACTTAGGAGAGGAGACCTTCATAGGAACAAAGCGAGAAGACAACCACACCAAATCCCCAACGCGAAGTCGGGGACCCACACAGCGACGGCAGTTGGCAAAGCGCTGAGCCTTCTCTTGTGACAGCTTCAAATTGTCCACCACATGATTCCAAATCTGATGCAACCTATCCACCACAACATCCACTCCAGGACAGTCAGAAGGCTCCACCTGACCCGAGGAAAAACGAGGATGAAACCCTGAATTACAAAAAAAAGGCGAAACCAAAGTAGCAGAACTAGCCCGATTATTAAGGGCAAACTCGGCCAATGGCAAAAAAGTCACCCAGTCGTCCTGATCAGCAGAAACAAAACATCTTAAATAGGTTTCCAAAGTCTGATTAGTGCGCTCGGTTTGGCCATTCGTCTGAGGATGGAAGGCTGACGAAAAAGACAAATTAATGCCCATCTTAGCACAAAAGGTCCGCCAAAATCTAGACACAAACTGGGATCCTCTGTCGGAAACAATATTTTCAGGGATCCCGTGCAAACGAACCACATTTTGAAAAAACAGAGGAACCAACTCGGAGGAGGAAGGCAACTTAGGCAAGGGCACCAAATGGACCATTTTAGAAAAACGATCACACACCACCCAAATGACCGACATTCTCTGAGAGACAGGGAGATCTGAAATAAAATCCATGGAAATGTGCGTCCAAGGCCTCTTCGGGACAGGCAAAGGTAACAACAAGCCACTGGCACGAGAACAGCAAGGCTTAGCCCGAGCACAAATTCCACAAGACTGCAAAGGAACGCACATCCCGCGACAAGGAAGGCCACCAGAAGGACCTAGCCACCAAATCTCTGGTACCAAAAATCCCAGGATGGCCTGCCAACACCGAAGAATGAACCTCGGAAATAACTCTGCTGGTCCATCTATCCGGGACAAACAGTCTCTCCGGTGGACAACGGTCAGGTCTATCCGCCTGAAACTCCTGCAGCACTCGTCGCAAATCTGGGGAGATGGCAGACAAAATCACCCCTTCTCTGAGGATACCAGCTGGCTCTGAATCACCAGGAGAGTCAGGCACAAAACTCCTAGAAAGAGCATCAGCCTTCACATTCTTCGAACCAGGCAGGTATGAGACCACAAAATCAAAACGAGAGAAAAACAACGACCAACGAGCCTGTCTAGGATTCAGCCGCTTGGCCGACTCGAGATAAATCAAATTCTTGTGATCAGTCAAGACCACCACACGATGCTTAGCTCCCTCGAGCCAATGTCGCCACTCCTCAAATGCCCACTTCATAGCCAACAACTCCCGATTACCAACATCATAATTCCGCTCGGCAGGCGAAAACTTTCTTGAAAAGAAAGCACAAGGCTTCATCACAGAGCCATCAGAGCTTCTCTGCGACAAAACAGCCCCCGCTCCAATCTCAGAAGCATCAACCTCGACCTGGAAAGGAAGGGAGATGTCTGGCTGACATAAGACCGGAGCCGAAGAAAACCGGCGCTTCAGCTCCCGGAAGGCCTCCACAGCCGCAGGAGACCAATTAGTAACATCAGAACCCTTCTTGGTCAAATCCGTCAATGGCTTAACAACACCAGAAAAATTAGCGATGAAGCGACGGTAAAAATTAGCAAAACCCAAGAACTTCTGAAGACTCTTAACAGATGTAGGCTGAGTCCAGTCATGAATAGCCTGATCCTTGACTGGGTCCATCTCAATAGCAGAAGGAGAAAAAATGAAACCCAAAAAAGAGACCTTCTGGACTCCAAAAGACATTTTGAGCCCTTCACAAATAAAGCATTGGCACGCAGGACCTGAAACACCATCCTGACCTGCTTAACATGTGACTCCCAATCATCAGAAAAAACCAGAATATCATCCAGATACACAATCATAAATTTATCCAGATATTCGCGGAAGATGTCGTGCATAAAAGACTGAAAGACAGATGGAGCGTTAGAAAGTTCAAAAGGCATCACCAAGTACTCAAAATGGCCTTCGGGCGTATTAAATGCAGTTTTCCATTCATCACCCTGCTTAATACGCACAAGGTTATACGCACCACGAAGATCTATCTTGGTGAACCAACTAGACCCCCTAATGCGAGCAAACAGATCAGATAACAATGGCAAAGGATACTGAAATTTGACCGTGATTTTGTTTAGAAGGCGATAATCAATACAAGGTCTCAAGGAACCATCCTTCTTAGCCACAAAAAAGAACCCCGCACCAAGAGGGGAGGAGGAGGGGCGAATAAGTCCTTTCTCCAAAGACTCCTTTATATAACTCCGCATAGCAGCATGCTCCGGCACTGACAAATTGAAAAGTCGTCCCTTAGGAAACTTACTACCAGGAATCAAATTTATAGCACAATCACAATCCCTATGAGGAGGTAGAGAACTGAGTTTGGGCTCATCAAATACATCCTGGTAATCTGACAAAAACGCAGGGACCTCAGAAGGAGTGGATGAAGCAATTGACACCACAGGAGCGTCGCCATGAATTCCCTGACAACCCCAACTTGACACAGACATTGCTTCCCAATCCAGGACTGGATTATGAGTCTGCAACCATGGCAGACCCAACACGACAACATCATGCAAATTATGCAATACAAGAAAGCGAATCACCTCCTGATGAACAGGAGTCATGCACATGGTCACTTGTGTCCAGTACTGAGGTCTATTCGTAGCCAATGGTGTAGCATCAATTCCCCTTAGTGGAATAGGGAATTTTAAAGGCTCCAAAACAAAACCACAGCGCCTGGCAAATGACAAATCCATCAGACTCAGGGCAGCACCTGAATCCACAAAAGCCATAACCGGGTAAGATGACAGGGAACAAATCAGGGTAACAGACAAAATAAACTTAGGCTGTAAAGTACCGATGGTGACAGATTTATCAATCTTTTTTGTGCGCTTAGAGCATGCTGAGATAACATGAGCTGAGTCACCACAGTAAAAGCACAACCCATTTTGCCGTCTATAATTTTGCCGTTCACTTCTGGTCAGAATTCTATCACATTGCATAGACTCAGGTGTCTGCTCAGAAGACACCGCCAAATGGTGCGCAGGTTTGCGCTCCCGCAAACGCCGATCAATCTGAATGGCCAGAGTCATTGACTCATTCAGACCTGCAGGCGTAGGGAACCCCACCATGACATTCTTAATGGCTTCAGAAAGACCTTTTCTGAAATTTGCAGCCAGGGCACACTCATTCCATTGAGTAAGCACCGACCATTTCTGAAATTTCTGGCAGTACACCTCTGCATCATCTTGCCCCTGAGAGAGGGCCAACAACGTTTTTTCAGCCTGGTTCTCAAGATTAGGTTCCTCATAGAGCAATCCAAGGGCCAGAAAAAACGCATCCACACTGAGCAATGCAGGATCCCCTGGAGCCAATGCGAAAGCCCAATCTTGAGGATCGCCACGCAAGAAAGAAATAATAATTTTAACTTGCTGAACAGAATCCCCAGAGGAACGAGGTTTCAAAGAAAGAAACAACTTGCAATTGTTCTTAAAATTCAGGAACCTAGATCTATCTCCAGAAAACAACTCCGGAATAGGTATTCTAGGCTCTGACATAGGACTGTGCACAACAAAATCCTGAATACTTTGTACCCTTGCAGCAAGATGATCTAAACTGGAGGCTAAACTCTGGATATCCATATCAGCAGCTGAACTCAGAGCCACACCAAGATTAAGAGGAGGAGAGAAGCCAGACACACAGCAGCTAGACACATGGCAGCAAAAAAAAAAATATCTCCAAGCTTCTTTTCTCCTGCTTCTGCCATGCAATTAACACTTTACTGGCCGGCTGTACTGTCCTAGTGGCAAGGATCGCAGGTCGGACTAGCTAAGTAACTGAACAGACTACTAGCTCTGGGGAAGTGGTAACTAGATTGACCGCAACCTGATCCTATCCGCACACAACTATAGGCAGCCGTGGAACGTTACCTGAAAATCCTAGACGTCTCTTCACGGCCTGAGAAACTGACTATTCCGGGAGGGAAAGAAAGTCCTCTCTTGCCTCAGTGGAATGACCCCAAAGATATAGAATAGCCCCCCACAAATATTAACGGTGAGTTAAGGGGAAAGCACAAACGCAGAGATGAAATCAGATTTAGCAAATGAGGCCCGCTAATACTAGATAGCAGAAAATAGGAAGGGAACTGTGCGGTCAATAAAAAAACCCTATTCAAAATATCCACGCAGAGATTGCTCGAGCCCCGCACCAACTAACGGTGCGGGGGAAGCAACTCCGTACCCCAGAGCTTACCAGCAAAATGAAATCACATATTAGCAAGCTGGACTAGACTCATCATACACAGAAATCATATTGCAGGCAGATGAGCAAAAAATATTCAAACAGAACTTAGCTTATCCTGAAGAGGCAGAAAACGAGATAATCAGGAGTAATCAGAATAGCACTGAATACATTGACAGCCGGCAACAAGTGGAAGTGAAGCAGAGCTAAATAGGAGCCTCCCTGGAGAATAACGAGGCAGCTGATCCAGCAGACCCGCAGGATAATAAACCAAACCACCAGGGGGAGCCAAAAAACCAAAGTCACACAATACCATCTGTGACCACAAGAGGGAGCCTGAAAACGGAGTTCACAACACTCCCCATAGTCCTCCATATAGTATAATGCACCTCCATATTCATATAATACACAGCCCACATCCGCTGTATGATATAAGCACAGCCCATAGTCCTTCATATAGTATAATGCACAGCCCATAGTCATCCATGTAGTAATATGGCCACTATGTACTCAGTGATTAAAAAATAAATAAATATTCACCTCCCATCCGCTCCCCTGCCTTGCGATGTCCTCTTCTGAAGTTAGCAACTGACTTCAGCTTGCAAGCAACGGGAGCTCATTACATCACTGTCATGCACCCCAGTCACATGCATGCCGACGTCAGCGGCTGGCCTCTGAATGGTCGGCATTGTGTATTGCTGCGCACGGACCAACGGGTCTCTGTTACGCAATACACTTCAACTGAATGTGCATCAGAGGTATTTGCTGGCATCGACAGGCCCTTCATCCACCGGGCCAGGTCGCAGTGCCGACCGCAGTAGTTAAGCCTCTGCTGCTCGCGACTCTGCAGCTTCCGCTGATGTCATGTTGACAGAGCAGCGACTTCTCGTCCACTCTGCTCTGTTGATGGGGTGTGACTGCCAATGTCATGTTGATTGACAGACGGCTCCCCACTGCCTACCAGCAGGAAGATGGCTGTCAATCAGCATGACGTCAGCAGTCACATCCCATCGACACGGCAGCGAGGCAGAGAGGAGCAGGAACGAATGAAAAGCAACGCCGGATTCAGGAGAACAGCGGCATTTACTCCAGGTAACAAAAAAATGCATATTAATTGCAAGCGACAAAAGAACACTGGGGAAACCTTTCCAAGAGAACAAATGGATTTTTCTAATACTGGGCCAATTTTTTATTTCACTTTCTAACTCTGTTATCTGGATTTACTGGAGAAGCCTAGTGTCAATCTCTTGCCCCCCGCCACATTGTACCCCTGATGAAGAGGATAGTATTGGATAGAATCGCCTTCATTGAGTATAAGGAATAATATAATGACTATATTTAGCCAGGAAAGCTTCCGACAGGCTTTCAGGATCTTTTTTGTTGATTCAGCTTTGACCGTACACGTTTTGCTCAACACACCAATGTCACCTTTGGAAGCAAATTTCAGTATGAGACTAAAAACTGTGACAATGTTGTTTTTCTAATCAAATTTCACATTTCATGTCAGGGTTACTGTGCTAAAGGTTAGTGGGGAACGCAGAAGTCAGACAGGTTATACCAACACTCAGCTATTTCTCCATATTGTAAAGGTGAACGTTCAAGGTGCTGTAACATTATACCAGGATTTCAAAGCACAAGGTAATGCGAGGATAAACTTGGAATTTTTAATTTAAACAGTAACTAAACTTTTCTATTTTTTTATTTATCTTCCAGACATTGAAAAGTTAATAACTTTGTCATATACTTCACTAATATAATTCATCTTTGTAATATACTTTATCTTGTTTCCCTAAAACCGTGGTCCCAATTCGTAATTTGCAATTTGCCGAGGTTTTGTTTCAAGTCACTTTTCATTTTTGGCTTCTAAGGATCGTTGTCTTTTTTTTTTTTTTGCACCAAATTTTTCAAAATGGCGCACGCGGTTCATGAATTTTGGGCAAAGTAAAAAAAAATAAATCTTTATTATTGTCTGTAACAACCCCGTCTGAATCAGCAGGCTTGCCCCTCTGCAAAATAACAGCTATACTCATCTCCGCTGCCTGGCACCATTCCAACAGAGTCTACACCCGCTCTCCCGGGGCTCTCAGTAGTGGACAAACCCTTTAACTTTTCTTACACCTGTTTAGCTAAAAACAAAAAAAAAAGTATCACCTGTCACAAACACTTTCTGGCGTACATAAAATCATTTCAGAATGGGAAACTGGAGTACATTTGTAGCAAGTGTAACAACAGGCAAACACAAAAATACACTATAAAAAGTACATTATTGAAAAACAAAAGTATAAAAAAAGAGGCCATATGCAATAATCATTCAGGCCCTAACTTTAATGATCAGTTTGCTCCTTTAGAAGCTCCTTTAAACTGCTGCTCAGCAAGATCTATACTCTAATTTTTGTCATCAATTTGGGTTCAAACCCTGTGCTTTGTGGTCGGCTTCTCTGTCCTCCAAGCCACAGCGGGTACACCTTTAATCTGGGTGTTTAGTTTTTGTCATCCTTGCTTCAGTCTTTAGGGTCTTCATTTACTCAATTGTCTGCCCTATCAACTTTTGGATGCAGCTTTATATACTTATACTATTCCTGCTGGTGATAGTCTCATTTGGATGTCCAGCCATACTGCTGTAGTTTCCGACGTCCGGTGTAGCAGTACGCCGACATTGGACTCCCTCCCTTTGACGTGGGCTCCGGCGGTGAGCCATCTTTCCGCTCGATTCTGAACTCAGCGATACCAAATATGTGTATATTTGATTTTTTTATTGTTTTATTTTGAATGGGCCGAAAGGGGGTGATTTGAACTGTTATTTTTTTATTTTTTTTATATTTTTTAAAACCTTTTTTTTGTTTACTTTTTGCATGCTTCAATAGTCTCCATGGTTTACCTAGAAGCTGCAGAACTTTGATCTCCTCTGCTACACACAGGCGATGATCAGATCGCCTATGTGTAGCAGAAATGCTCACTTTCTAGGAGTGCCGACCTGGGTGGCGCTCATAGCAGTCTGGCAATGACAGCCATAGAGGTCTGCTGGAGACCTCTGGTTGTCCTTCTGACCCATCGGTGATCATGTGACGGGGTCACCGATGGGCAAGATTAGTGATGCGCTTCCGGCAGGCGCGAGTAAATGCCGCTGGCAGGGATTAACAGCATTTAACTAGCTGTCATGTGACTGGAAAGGTGCAGGCTCAGCGCCGGGGCTCGCACCAAACAGGGGAGTCCGGCATCGGCGTACTAATACACCATATGTCAGAAAGGGGCTAATTATACATTAACAACAGAATCTAGTAAGGTAAGAAAAAAATAGAAAGAAGTCCATAAAATTCAACCTACAATGATCAGAAATCTATCCTCAAAAACGCCTTCTCGTCTCCGAGTCTTATAATTTAGGAAGAATTGGTCTTTGTCCGGGGTGACACATTGGAGCAAAGATGTTTACACAGTGATACAATCATTCTCCATACCTACGGGGTGACAGACCGCTGACTCAGACGTGCGCTTTCTAGTCTAGAAGAATGACGCACATACAGAATTCGGAGCGGTGGTTCTGCCTCCCAAATTCTCTCCAGCATCAATAACTGTTTTCCCAGAGGGGTTTTTTACGCTCTTTAGATAATGTGACTCTTTATTGTCGCCTATGACTTTACTTGCAGCCTGACATAAACCTATACCGTATATATATATGGATGCTGTGGTGTCGCAGTATATATACTAGCTGTTTCCAGCCAGCTAATGCTCGGCACGCTCATTGCTATCTAATTAACGCTGCTGGTGATTAAACTAAAGTAATAATGACAACATTCAATAGCGCTTACACAGGTGGGAAATTAACTTACAATGAAGTTAATAACAATAGTGTGGTGATGTGTTGGGGGCGGGATTATGTGTGGTGATGTGGTGGGGGGCGGGATTATGTGTGGTGATGGGGTGGGGGGCGGGATTATGTGTGGTGATGGGGTGGGGGGGCGGGATTATGTGTGGTGATGTGGTGGGGGGCGGGATTATGTGTGGTGATGGGTGGGGGCGGGATTATGTGTGGTGATGGGGTGGGGGGCGGGATTATGTGTGGTGATGTGGTGGGGGGCGGGATTATGTGTGGTGATGGGTGGGGGCGGGATTATGTGTGGTGATGGGGTGGGGGCGGGATTATGTGGTGATGGGGTGGGGGGCGGGATTATGTGTGGTAATGTGGTGGGGGCTTGATTATGTGTGGTGATGTGGGGGGGCGGGATTATGTGTGGTGATGTGGTGGGGGGGCGGGATTATGTGTGGTGATGTGGGGGGGCGGGATTATGTGTGGTGATGTGGTGGGGGCGGGATTATGTGTGGTGATGTGGTGGGATTATGTGTGGTGATGTGGGGGGGCGGGATTATGTGTGGTGATGTGGTGGGGGCGGGATTATGTGTGGTGATGTGGGGGGCGGGATTATGTGTGGTGATGTGGTGGGATTATGTGTGGTGATGTGGTGGGGGCGGGATTATGTGTGGTGATGTGGGGGGGCGGGATTATGTGTGGTGATGTGGTGGGATTATGTGTGGTGATGTGGGGGGGCGGGATTATGTGTGGTGATGTGGTGGGGGCGGTTTTATGTGTGGTGATGTGGGGGGGCGGGATTATGTGTGGTGATGTGGTGGGGGGGCGGGATTATGTGTGGTGGTGGGGCGGAGCTACTGTGCAGGGGGCGGGATTAGCGAGTAATCACGATGCCTCTTATATATACAGATAACCAATCAGACGATTGCAGGGTCAAGTTCCCTGATGGGACAAAAAATAAAAAGATTTAAAAAGATAAACAAATAAATAAAAAATATATCCCTCCTTTAAAAAATAAATTAATAAGCCCATATCTGGTATAGCCGCATCCATAAAAGTCCAAAATATAAAAAAGTATAATATTAACAGGTACAGTCAACGCTAGAGTTGCATTTTTTTGGGCACCATACTTCTCTGAAAAATACAATAAGAAACAATCACAACAATGTATCTGCAACAGAACTGTCCACAATAGAATGTATTGGACGAGGAAAACCTGCATTGCTGAGTGAACACCTGCGGATTTACCCGTGTGATTAGAACGCAGCTAAAATACACTGTGTCCAAAGCCCTCCTGCTACTTCCTGACCGTGGGAACATGGCCTTAAAAGGTGCTGAAATTCTGCAACATGAAAAACGCACCAAAAGCTGATCGTGGGAACGTAGCCGTATGACACAGCTGCGGCCGGTACCTGCGCAGGAGGACCGCACTGCGGGAGAGCACAGCGCGGAGCGGCTTCCGCCACAGGGGGGCGCTCTGCCTTGTCCTTGTCAGTGTGCGGGGCCGCTCTGGCACACAGCTGTCGCTTCTCGCTGGTTAATATGGCGGCGGCCTGGGCTGCGGCGGAGGCGCGGAGCCAGAGCCCGTGAATCCGGGGTCCCACAAGCCGCAGCCTGGCCTGTGCCGTGAGAGGGGCTGCGGCCTACGGCGGACAGGCTCCACCGAGAGAGGGCGCTGTCTGGGAGTAGGGCACATTGTTAAAGCCACTGGCTGCGGAAGGGATGTGACCGGCTTACCTTGGGCCATCCCTGCGGCTGCAGCAGAGGCGGCGGCGGGCGAGCAGCTAACGAGAGGCCGGGGATGGGCCAGCAAGTAGGCCGTGTCGGAGGCGAGGCACCGAGTGGACCGCCGCCGCACAGAGGAAACAGGAGCGCCGGGACCAGGCTGGGGAGTCACCCCGGGGCCGCCGGGACCGGAGCCGGGGGGCGGAGGAGGGAGACCGCCGGCAGGAACAACCCTGAGGGCGCCGGATTCAACATCTTCGCTCAGCACGGTAATGGCTGACCCCATAATATGTGGGAGAGCTGTAAATAATGGCTGCCAGGGAGTGAGTGTGTGTGTATAATGTATGTGTGTGTGTGTGTGTGTATAATGTATGTGTATGTCTATAATGTGTGTGTATAATGTGTGTGTGTATAATGTGTGTGTGTATAATGTATGTGTGTATAATGTATGTGTGTGTGTGTGTATAATGTATGTGTATTATAATATGTGGGAGAGCTGTAAATAATGGCTGCCAGGGAGTGAGTGTGTGTATAATGCGAGGCTGTATATAATGTGTGTGTATATAATGTGTGTGTGTATAATGTATGTGTATAATATGTGGGAGAGCTGTAAATAATGGCTGCCAGGGAGTGAGTGTGTATAATGTATGTGTGTGTATAATGTGTGTGTGTATATAATATGTGGGAGAGCTGTAAATAATGGCTGCCAGGGAGTGAGTGTGTGTATGTGTGTGTGTGTGTGTGTGTGTGTGTGTGTGTATAATGTATGTGTGTGTGTGTGTGTGTATAATGTATGTGTATGTCTATAATGTGTGTGTGTGTGTGTGTGTGTGTATATATAATGTATGTTTGTGTGTATAATGTGTGTGTGTGTATAATGTATGTGTATTATAATATGTGGGAGAGCTGTAAATAATGGCTGTCAGGGAGTGAGTGTGTGTATAATGCGAGGCTGTATATAATGTGTGTGTGTGTATAATGTATGTATGTGTGTGTGTGTGTGTGTATATAATGCGAGGCTGTATATAATGTGAGGGTGTATGTATGCAGGTATAATATTCGTGTATATATATATATATATATATGTATGTGTGTATGTATATATAATGTGAGGGTGTATGTGTGTGGGTGTATAATATGTGTGAGAGCTGTAAATAATGGCTGTCAGGGAGTGAGTATGTGTATGTATGGATGTATAATGTGAGGGAGTGTGTGTGTATATACACACACACACACACACACACTTTACTGTATGTGTGGATAGAACGCTCTTCTGTGCAGCGCACAGCCCGGAGTATACCTGTGTGTATATTATGGTGTCTCTGCTATTAGATAGGCAGCGATACCTCCTGATGTGATGGGGTCTGTACACGTCAGATTCGTGACTCGGGCCGATCTATTTTTTTCTCTGAGTTTGGATTCTGACTGCTCTGATTTGGAAAGGGATCTAAATCAGATCGGCTTATTTATGCCTTAGGCCAAGCTCAGTATTTATTTGTAAGCCAAAACCAGGAGTGGGTGATAAATGCAGAAGTGGTGACATGTTTCTATCATCCTTCTCTGATTGTTCCACTCCGTAAAAGAAATACTGAATACTGACCAAATACTAACTGTGGCCTTAAACTGACTTTATACCAACCGATATGTATTAAACTGCCACTGATTGGTGGGTGTTTCATAACCTGTTTACACAGGCAGGTCGACTCCAGGAATATCTGTAATCGTTCAGTGTACACAGGCTGCTATTGTTCTCAGCAGTATGAGTGCTGTTTATTCAGGAGGATGCGCTGCCCAGAACGATGATCATTTAATCTGACAAGCAAACGTTTTGCTCGTTGTTCAGGTGATGGGCAGAGCATCATAAAACATTCGTACTAAAGCTCTTTCACAATAATCTTGCAGTGTAAATGGACTCTCAGTTGAGCATTAATAATTGATCAAATTTTCATCCAGTTTTGGTCAGTTATATATATATTTTTTCTATTGTGAAAAAAAAAAAAAAGATCCAAAACCCTGTTGGACGTTCCTTAAGCATATTCTATCAAACAATCAGTGAAATAAGGATGGCATATGAATGTTATCTGTGAGCTGTCTCCTAGGGATGAGCGAACGTGATCGGATAAGGTGTTATCTGAGCATGCTCATTAGCTAACAGAGTGACTTCGGCATGCTCGAAAAATATGTTCTAGTCCCCGTGGCTGTTCGACACGTGCAGGGATTTTCTGTTTGTTAGGCGATCCCTGCATGTGTTGATGCTGTCGAATAGCCGCGAGACAGTCAACCACTGGGACTGGAGCATATTTTTCGAGCATGCCAAACACACTCGGTTAGCGCCCGAGCATGCTCAGATAACACCTTATCGGAGCACGTTTGTTCATCGCTACTGTCCACGTTTTTCATGGATCCTTAGACTTAAATGGATGATTTTTGATTCATTGGACCAATCCAAATCAGGCATGTCTGCAAAAAAATCCAGGCCTGTGAACCTACATGGACTACTACTGACCCAGTGAAAAGGGACGACCACTTGAGCACCAACCTGGCCAGTAGAGTTGTTGTGAATCGATATGAAGAACCCAGTCCATTGGCCAGATCAGCAATCTGTGGCTGCTAGACACCCAATGTGAGATCCCTCACCTACCTAGCAGCAGCCACACGTCTTATGGCTTTTAGCCAGCTTGGTGCAGCGTCATTTGTGTATGAGGCTGGCTGATCAAAAGAAGAACTGCAAATACAAGTTGGCGAGACGCTGTTCTTATTAATGTGGCCAATGGATCAGGTCATGCCAATCGATCTGCACAAACTCTAATGCGCAGTCACATCAGTTTCACACAAGTGTGAGGCCTCGTTCTTTTTTTTATTTTTTGTGAAAACAAATCTATTTTGGTTAGTTTTTTTTGTTGTTCATCCGATTTTCAGTTTTCCAGTCAGTATCTATTTTTTTCGTATGGGATGTTTTTTTTTCTTTGCAGACTTCTGCCATATAACCAGTGAAACATAGATTTTGCATAGACCTATTGATTTGAATGAAGGGGTTTGATTCATGACTCAGATCAAAAATTGATGTTTGATCAAAGACTGTATATAATAAGGGTTTGTTCGACCCATGAAAGACACAGAATCCAACATTGAAGAGGAAGTCCGGGCTGCAGCTGATCTGACTTCCTCTTCATATTCATTCTGTACATAGGTGGGGACAGTGATGCCAGCGCTGATTCGGTGCCGGGGTCACGTGTCACAACACCGCATGAGAGCCTCGGGGAGAGCGAGTGCCGACACCGCGGGAACTGTGCCGCCACGGGAGGCGAGTATCAGCTTTATTACTTTATCAGGGCCAAACATTTATGGTAGTTCAAGAAGCAGTTGTCCTAGTAGTGGAGAACCCCTTTAAGCCGAGAATGATACGCTTTTTTTTTTCTTTTTTAATTGAGACACTTTGAGTAACCGTCGTTTTGAATGTTTGTTTCACAAAATAAACAGTAACCATGAAAATAAGCAACTCTGTAATATATCTTATCCGAAAAATCTGCTTCTTTCTGTGGAGCAGCATGTAAGCAGAAAACGCCTGGAGAGTGGTCGGCACACTTGGCTGCTTAGCATTGTAGAAACGTTAGCTGTTATAAGCCCGAACATATGAAGCCGAAGTCGTTTTACAAACTAAATGGCCTTTCAAGTGTTTTGTTAGCATTTTTTTTCAGGTGTTATGTAGTGGATCTGCTCAAAAACCACCTGCAAAAAACAAAAACAAGAACGTGTGTCATAAATCTATCCTTACCAAATAAAGTAATAGCCCTAACAGTCCCAGCAAACATGTCTAAGGCTACGTTCACATTTGCGTTGTGTGCCGCTGCGTCGGCGACGCAACGCACAACGCAAACAAAAACGCAACAAAAAGCACGCTAAAACGCTGCGTTTTGCGATGCATGCGTCCTTTTTCGCCGAAAGTTGGACGCAAAAAAAATGCAACTTGCTGCGTTCTCTGCGCCCAACGCTTGCGGCCATAGAAACGCATGCGTCGCAAAACGCAGCACAACACATGTCCATGCGCCCCCATGTTAAATATAGGGACGCATGCGGCGACGCTGCGGCGCCCGACGCTGCGGCGCCGAACGCTAATGTGAACGTAGCCTAAGTTGGCGGCCAGCTTATGACTGTGCCCGGCAGCACTTGTCTTGCTCATGCTTGGGCTTCACGACCATGGGCAGTTGTGTATATCATTGCCAGAATGAAGGCTGTTGGAGGAGTCGGAGGATCTTGTGTACATTAGGGCTTGTTTCTAATGCTACTTTGTAAGGGATGATATCCAAGCGCCAGTTAGTAGATTCTATCTACTGCATATAGATGAGATTTGGGGACCTCTTGTGTACAACCCAGAACATAGAGAAATGGAAGAAAATTCACCATCCTCTGCAGCACGGAAATATAATACACATACACTACGTCTGAGCGACGGTCCCCTTGTAGAAATCCTAATGGGGGGCTGTTTACTTCTCATTCATCAGCGCAGTGTTTGGCTCGCGTGTACAGGAAGGGATCAGTACATCTGGTTTCGATAGACGGGTCATAAAATAACACAAGTCCTGAGGATTGGAGGGCGAGCAGCTACACTACATGTACAGGGGGCTTTTCTCATGTCCTCGGGGCAGGGTAGCCACTTCCTGTCTTAACCTCCAACCTCTTTACAAGGGTGGATATCTGCTCCTATTGTGCTATTGTGGGTTTATGGCCCCACTGAAGCTCAGTTGTAATGAGATATGGATGTACGTACAGACAGCTTTATCTATTATAGAAAGTAACTTAAAAACATAACCCCACATTTCATTGGCTTTTTTGCACTTGGTAATCTGTTGTGTGCCATATGTGATATTGCACCGTCCTGTTTTACCATCCACTGCCTGGAGCGATTCATCCAGACTATCCCCACATTCAGCCGGTCATGTATGTACTCCTCTACCTAAAAGGCAAAGGATCAGACGTATAAATTCAGCTTCCCCCATACTTTTCTGTTGGAGAGAATCAGGATATCTGCATCCTTAAGCTGTCAGCTCCAATCACTTTGCTCTAATGTCTATGGGAGAATATGATGTGATGGGACATGCTATAATAGTGCGGTATGGATACAATTTAGATACAGATAATGAACGGTGACTACTTGGCGTACCTTCATGTTCTCACACTGATGGCTATTCAGGAACCAGAACGTAAAAATCCATCATGTGTGATACTTATTTCATCCAATGTGTTTCTGGGGTGTCCCAACTTTTCCCCCGACAATACCGGGAAAGTAAAGGGTCGGGCTTGCTTAATTCTGTGTTCTCAAGGTTGATGAGCATCCAGTGCATGTGATCCGGAGGTCCGGGGGAGCTGAGGGGCCTAAATCTGTAGTGAATGGTTTCCCTTTTTTGCTAGATCTGAAGATCTAGGTAGACAAAAAGGGAAGGTATTGAGATTGGTTCAAAGGGAAATTGTAGTAGCTACCATTGGCATCCAATCACTGCCTTTAGCTTAGGGCTCCTGCACATGACCCAGTTATCTCGGGCGTGTATGCTCTGTGGTTTTCAGGGTTGGCACTCGTGCCTTTGATATTCTAGGGGGCTGGGGACATGTCCGAATTTGATCCGTTCAAAATCTGCAATGCAAGTCTATGGGTCTGTGAAAAATCTTGGGCTGCACTCAGATGACATCCGAGTGCAGTCCTATTTTTCACAGACTGACATAATGGAGAAGATGAAGAAACTTTTTTTTTTCCAATGTCCAAAAAAACCTGATGCCTCTCTGAGCAGAATAATCAGACGTTTTTTTGTTGGATGGAGAGAAAATTAGGCTGCCGTCACACTAGCAGTATTTGGTCAGTATTTTACATCAGTATTTCTAAGCCAAAACCAGCAGTGGGTGATAAATGCAAAAGTGGTGCATATGTTTCTATTATACTTTTCCTCTAAGTGTTCCACTCCTGGTTTTGGATTACAAATACTGATGTAAAATACTGACCAAATACTGCTAGTGTGACGGCAGCCTTATTGTGATTTTTTTTTTCCCCCCCTATAAAAATTAAATCTGCTACTCCAACTTTCCTTCTGCACCAGCCTTGATTTATCTTGCCAAATGCTTGTGGAAACTATCTGCTGGCAAGTCAGACCGACACTTTTACCCTTGTGATGACTTGTCGTAGCGTGGCACAGGTGTGTGACGGGCGCCTCTCTGGACTGTTTCTTCTAATACCGCCATACATGGCACCATTGGTTTATGATGCAGGATGAAAGGCCGCAGATCGTCTGCAGCTCTCAGCATGGGGTTTTTATGTTAAGTACTTGGTAATACATTATCCATTATACTAATGAAGCCGGAGATGTTTGTGGAGGAGACCGTTACAGTATTAGTTTCCTTATATGAAGGCTGAGTATACTGTATAACGTCACTGGGGACATAGGAATCCTCTATATAGAGATAGCTGGCCGCACACATCTGGGATCAGGCTGAGCGCTGCCGAGCAATATGCTCGTTCATGCAGTCAACAATGGAAAGTAAGAAATGAACTCTTGATTCTTTTCACACTTGCACGAAGCATTAATATAGGAATATATTGTCTGAGCAGTTTTGTATATAGGGATTATTGTTTTTTAGGGTGCGTTGGGTTTACAGCCGCACATTGTATCTGTCAGCCGCACGGCCACAGAGCGGAATTTGTTTTTGACCGACTTTTTATCTGTGTATCTGATGCACTTCCTATCACATTGTTTTACCGTCCCCAGGAAATCTCAACAATTAGCAGAAAGTCCTCTGCAGGCAAATGTCCGCACAGATCTTACATATAATGTGTTAACAGGATGCTACTTCCGAGGATTAGCCACCTCCAGTCATAGTAGATCTGAAGAGTGTGATTGATGTGCAGGAGAGCGGCTGTACCTGCCGGATGTGTGCATCACGATTCACGCTCACCACATTCACACTCCCTTTGGCATGAGTATATGACACCACATACGTAAAGTCTGGGGCAACCTGCCAGAAGCACCGCAGTCACTGAACCCAGTCATCTGATCACCTGTTCCCACCTTATATGCTCTTTATGGTCTATGAGGATCCGTTTGGGAATATAGGGGATACGCTGTTTTTCCTCTGGACGGCGACACCCGGCCCCCCGCTGTCCACCGCCTCCATTCCAGAGAATAGGGCCAGCTAAAGCTCCCTGCACAGGGAGTGCTAGAAGGGAAATTAGAAATACACCCTCTGGGGCCCTCACCCGTAATTACTGTGCTATGCAGAGATTTAAGGCCACGTTCACACGTTCAGTATTTTGTCAGCCAAAACCAGAAGAGGATGATAAATACAGAAGTGGTGACGTGTTTCTATTATACTTTCCCTCCTTGTTGCAATCCTGGTTTTGGCTACAAATACTGATTTGAAATACTGACCGTGTGAAGGGAATCTGTCATCAAGTTTTCACTACACCATCTGAGAGCAGCATGATGTAAGGGCAGAGACCCTGATTTCAGGGATGTTTCACTTAAGTTTCTTGGTGCATTTTTGATAAAATCCCTGTTTTATCCGCTGCAGATCTAGCAGTGCTCTAAATGCTGAGCTCTGTATAACCCCGCCCCACCACTGATTGGCTGCTTTCTGTGTACACTGCATAGGCAGAAAGTGGTGGGCAGCTGGTTTACACACAACACATGAATATGGAGGACCACATGGCAGCAGGTTTTACTAGTGATCTCCTGCTGATAAATCAGTGATTCTATATCTATAGGAAGTAGACCAGTAAGTGACACATAGCTGGAATCGGGATCTCGTCTGCATTATGCTGCTCCCTGGTTGTATAGCAATAACTTGGTGACAGATTCAACCCATTTAATATATTTAACAGGCTTTTTCCAGTTCCCCTCCATCTGTAGTTAAAAAAAATAAAAACCCTGAACAAACCTAAGCATTACTCGCCCTCCTCATTTCCATCAATAAGTCTCCGCTACTGCTCCCTGTGTCCGTTATTGTCTGTAGCGCTGATGTCACACCGATGACACTGCAGCCAATCATTGAGCTCAGTGGCTCTGCCTGAGGTGACCGCTGGAGCCGCTGGGCTCAGTGATCGGCTGCAGTGCTGTCAACGTGATATTTGTGCAGCAGAGAATAACAGACGCCGGGAATGGCTGCGGAGACCCGCTGCTGGACCAGGGAGGAAAGATTAAAGTAAAGCACAGATTATCTATCTATCTATCTATCTATCTATCTATCTATCTATCTATCTATCTATCTATCTATCTATCTATCTATCTATCTATCTATCTATCTATCTATCTATCTATCTATCTATCTATCTATCTATCTATTTTTTTTAACAAACTGCAGCCAAGGGGAAAAGGGTTTTCTGAAGCCAGGACATTCCCTTTTAAGTTGAGTGAATATGAAGGTCGTACTTTTTGGAGACGCTTCTGTATGTCTATTTGGCAGTCATACAATTTCAGTCTTGCCATGAGGAGGTTCTGCATGTTGGCGATGCTCCACATGGCGCTCCTGCGATGCCCAAACAATGCAATACACTTATAGAAGGTGTTTAGCGGTAACGTTCTTGTGGCATTGCCATTTTTATGTTTAGCGGAGACTTGGGCTGAATAATCGGGGCAGGTTTAGTCCTAATAGATTCTTGTGTTGCAAAGGCCCCAGTGTATACAAAAGAATGGCTCCTCTTACAACCCGGGAGGGGAAGATGTGATCCTGGAAAGCAATCTGAAAAATGATCATATATCGCCTACGGGACTTTAGTTTGAAAACTATTTGAGCGATCAGATGATTCATTCCTTGTAACCATAGATGGCTACCTCCATCGGACTGCACTGCCTATAGGGTAGGCTAAGTATATCTGCATTGCTCTTTGAAGGCTGCACATACTTGGCTCATCCGTTGGTGAAAAGCGGCTAAATAATAACGCTGATCTCTAAGGAGATGTATAGCGTTAGGAGACCAGCGTCATGGCTGGTCACAGGGTTATGTTCCTCTTGGGTTTCCAAGGCTAGAGAGCACCGAGGAGGAGGAGGTCGGTGCACCTAGAAACTTGCTGCTTGCACCTATCTGCAATACCAGACATGGACAGGAGTGGCGCTGCTAATAAGAAAGGGGATTGATCACTGACTGTTCTAGTAGCTTATTACTTGTAGTTTATAAGTTCCCGATGTGAGGTGACAATCAGGTCTCGTACTGCTTGGAAGGAGTCTTGGGAGGTTTCAGGTGCCCATCGCTGTGGATTTCTCTCCCCTGACCTAATTCCATATTCATCTCGTGCCTCCTTACATAACACCGTGCAGGAATCCTCGGCTCGAACGCTCATTATGACGTCTGGCAGGGACCTATCATTTCTCTGTTCTGCGGCAGTCATCAGGAGCAAAGCTTACCAATGCACGGCCATGTATTGCTGCTGTCTGCAATGCAGGGATGTTTTTTAGGAAATGCTTCTTTTGCATTTCAGTCCTTCTGAATATTTAGGATTTTCCTGCTGTCAGGGAGAGAATTTCCTCTTATTCTTTAACTGGTTTTCTATGGCCGGAATAACAATTCCTGATGTGCTTGCTGCAAACCACAGCAATTATAGGATATAAATATTACCCTATACTAACTCCCTATAAATTGTATTCTACCAATTCTGCCTCTTTGTTTTCCTGTCTTGAAAATCTTGACATCCAATGTAAAATATAATATTCATGCTAAGTGTGTGTGTGTGTGGTTATTTTTAAAAACTTTGCATGTGTAGGTTAAATAAATAAAGAAATAAAAAATAAAGATACAGTGCTCAAACTTCAAACCCCTGGTGGTCCCCTACTTGTGATGTTTAGCATGTGATCACTGGACATATGTGCATGCGTGTGGATATACCGTAATCATATTTATTTTATTTAAACTTGCGTTGCTTTACAATTCCCAATTTTTTAAAATTCTTTTTAAACAGAGGAACATTTTCAAGGTGTTTGTAAACACAATTTAAAGCGAGGGTCACACGACCGTAATTTCTCCCTTCCGAAAAAAGCGGTCTAATTATGCTAATCACACTCTGATCAAAGTGTGATCCGATTTATATCGGAAGAGGAGGGGGGGGGGAATATCTCCATCTTCTCCATTCTGTCAGTCCATGAAAATCAGACCGCACTTGGATGTCATCAGAGTGCGGTCCAATTTTTATTCCATGGACTCAATTACTTGCATGGCCGACTGCGATCCAAATATTGTATGCAAATCATGTATGTTGGGATCCCCCCCCCCCATCCCTCGGACAGAGTTGGTCTGAAGGGAAAAAAAAACCGTACATGTTCACGGCCCCATAGAATAACATTGGGCTGAGTGTGAGCCAGTGTTTTGTTGGATTGTACTCAAGCCCAAAATACGGTCATCTGCACGAGCCCTAACAATTATTAAAAATCCTCCCCATTCTCATTAATAGAGAGCTTCTTAGTTTTGTAGTTCACTGCTCATTGCCTGGGTTACTAGCCACAACTGCTGGTCTTCTAGGCTAGGAGTGCAGTGCTTTTAAGCTCCTTGATATAGAGCTTGTAACCACTGCTTCTAAGCTGGTGGGATCTGTCAGCCACCAGGAGCACACGACTCCCCGGCTTCCAGGAAGCCAGAAGGCATGGGGAGCAGTGCGGGCCTGAAGACTGGACATAGGAGAAACCCTTTAAAGAAGTATTTCAACACTTTCACATTGATGGAACCGACCAGTCCCCTTGAGAAAAGAGTCCGAAACGCGCGGCACGATTCCAGGTGGCAGCGGCACCTCTTATTGAGGTTGTCCTAAGGTAATTGTACTCGAGTTGTTCCATTGAGCACTGTCCTTTTGTACGGGTATGCTGATTAGTGGTAGCTGGGTGGCACCGTGGGTGGGTGGACATAATGATGATCATATTTGTAGTTAAATCAATGATAATGTCCAACAGGACACTGGCTGTCTGCTCCCTGTGATGTAATATTGGCAGCCGCTTATATATTTGTGGCTGCCGCCTTCACCTGGACCTGTGCGTCGGTAATGGGTGATTGTGAGGAATGAGTTTCTGTCCTTTCCAACTTTCCCAGTTTTGGCAGAATGGTTTTAAATCATGCTTTTTTCAATAAAAATTGTATTTTTTGATATTTAAATATTTGCCTTATGATCATCTTTTTTGTTCATTTCTATGTAGTAATTCATGATAGGCTCTAGTAATCCGGTTAGATACATGGTTAAAGGATTTTTCAATTAATGTTATACCATGTTTTTTTTTATTTTTTTGTCATACCTGTTGGTACTTTTACATTGATGCCCTATCCTTAAGAAAAGCCATCAATGTGTGATTGGCCTGGGTCCGACACATGGCACCCCCGCCAATCAGCTGTTATCAGTATCATCGGCGGGCTTTACTACTTGCTTGCCGAGCTGGCCGTCTGCTTGTAGTGTCTGCCATGAGGTACTACACATCCGCCTCCTATTGATTTGTATAGTACCCTGCGGCAACCACTAAAAGTAGACTGCAACTCGGCAAGTATTTCCAGCCGTAGGCCGCCACCACCAATGACGGCTGATCGGTGGGTGTGTCGGGTGTCAGTCCCTGGACGATCAGACATTGATAGCCTTTCTTAAGGATAGGCCATCATTGTAAAAGTAGTGGACAACATCTTTAATGGTAGTGACTACCTTTACCAGGCATCATATCTGGCTGACTGTGTCATATCTTGGTTACTGCAGTATATATGCTGAATTTCTAATTCAGTTGTCATCAAACTGTTGATCTCAAACTGTATTGAGGTTGTCTCGCCATGCTGAGATTGGCGGCTCGTATCCTCCACGCTCTTGTTTTCTATGTTCAGCGACCTTTTCTAAGAGAGATTTATATATATACAGTATAGACCAAAAGTTTGGACACACCTTCTCATTTAAAGATTTTTCTGTTTTTTTCATGACTTTGAAAATTGTACATTCACACTGAAGGCATCAAAACTATGAATTAACACATGTGGAATTATATACTTAACAAAAAAGTGTGAAACAACTGAAATTATGTCTTATATTCTAGGTTCTTCAAAGTAGCCACCTTTTGCTTTGATGACTGCTTTGCACACTCTTGGCATTCTCTTGATGAGCTTCAAGAGGTAGTCACCGGGAATGGTCTTCCAACAATCTTGATGGAGTTCCCAGAGATGCTTAGCACTTGTTGGCCCTTTTGCCTTCACTCTGCGGTCCAGCTCACCCCAAACCATCAGGTCATCTGGGGTAGCACCCCATCCCATCCTTCTTGGATAAATAGCCCTTAAGGTACCGTCACACTCAGCGACGCTGCAGCGATATAGACAACGAGCCGATCGCTGCAGCGTCGCTGTTTAGGTCGCTGGGGAGCTGTCACACAGACAGCTCTCTCCAGCGACCAACGATCAGGGGAACGACTTCGGCATCGTTGAAACTGTCTTCAACGATGCCGAAGTCCCCCTGCAGCACCCGGGTAACCAGGGTAAACATCGGGTAACTAAGTGCAGGGCCGCGCTTAGTAACCCGATATTTACCCTGGTTACCATTATAAAAGTAAAAAAAAAACAGTACATACTCACCTTCTGATGTCTGTCACGTCCCCCGGCGTCCGCGCTGCTGCTCAGAGCTTCCTGCACTGAATGTGTCAGGGCCGGCAGAGCACAGCGGTGACGTCACCGCTGTGCTCTGCTTTACGGCCGGCACTGACACATTCAGTGCAGGAAGCTCTGAGCAGCAGCGCGGACGCTGGGGGTCGTGACAGACATCAGAAGGTGAGTATGTACTGTTTTTTTTTTACTTTTACAATGGTAACCAGGGTAAATATCGGGTTACTAAGCGCGGCCCTGCACTTAGTAACCCGATATTTACCCTGGTTACCATTGTAAAACATTGCTGGCATCGTTGCTTTTGCTGTCAAACACAATGATACACACCGATCTAACGACGAAATAAGGTGCTGGACTTCTAGCTCCGACCAATTATATCACAGCGGGATCCAGATCGCTGCTGCGTGTCAAACACAACGATATCGCTATCCAGGACGCTGCAACGTCACGGATCGTTGTCGTTCTCGTTGGAAAGTTGTTCAGTGTGAAGGTACCTTTACACAGCCTGGAGGTGTGTTTGGGGTCATTGTCCTGTTGAAAAATAAATGATGGTCCAACTAAACGCAAAACGGATGGAATAGCATGCCGCTGCAAGATGCTGTGGTAGCCATGCTGGTTCAGTATGCCTTCAATTTTGAATAAATCCCCAACAGTGTCACCAGCAAAGCACCCCCACACCATCACACCTCCTCCTCCATGCTTCACGGTGGGAACCAGGCATGTAGAGTCCATCCATTCACCTTTTCTGCGTCGCACAAAGACACGGTGGTTGGAACCAAAGATCTCAAATTTGGTCTCATCAGACCAAATCACAGATTTCCACTGGTCTAATGTCCATTCCTTGTGTTCTTTAGCCCAAACAAGTCTCTTCTGCTTGTTACCTGTCCTTAGCAGTGGTTATCTAGCAGCTATTTTACCATGAAGGCCAGCTGCACAAAGTTTCCTCTTAACAGTTGTTGTAGAGATGTGTCTGCTGCTAGAACTCTGTGTGGCATTGACCTGGTCTCTAATCTGAGCTGCTGTTAACCTGCGATTTCTGAGGCTAGTGACTCGGATACACTTATCCTCAGAAGCAGAGGTGACTCTTGGTCTTCCTTTCCTGGGGCGGTCCTCATGTGAGCCTCTTTCTTTGTAGCGCTTGATGGTTTTTGCAACTGCACTTGGGGACACTTTCAAAGTTTGCCTAATTTTTCGGACTGACTGACCTTCATTTCTTAAAGTAATGATGGCCACTCATTTTTCTTTACTTAGCTGCTTTTTTCTTGCCATAATACAAATTCTAACAGTCTATTCAGTAGGACTATCAGCTGTGTATCCACCAGACTTCTGCTCAACACAACTGATTGTCCCAACCCCATTTATAAGGCAAGAAATCCCACTTATTAAACCTGACAGGGCACACCTGTGAAGTGAAAACCATTCCCAGTGACTACCTCTTGAAGCTCATCAAGAGAATGCCAAGAGTGTGCAAAGCAGTCATTAAAGCAAAAGGTGGCTACTTTGAAGAACCTAGAATATAAGACATATTTTCAGTTGTTTCATACTTTTTTGTTAAGTATATAATTCCACATGTGTTAATTCATAGTTTTGATGCCTTCAGTATGAATTTACAATTTTCATAGTCAAAAAAAATACAGAAAAATCTGTAAATGAGAAGGTGTGTCCAAGCTTTTGGTCTGTACTGTGTCTCTCTCTCTCTCTCTCTCTCTCTCTCTCTCTCTCTCTCTCTCTCTCTCTCTCTCTCTCTCTCTCTCTCTCTCTCTCTCTCTCTCTCTCTCTCTCTCTCTCTCTCTCTCTCTCTCTCTCTCTCTGATTTTCAGCCCACTTTTTTGGGCTGAAAGTGACCCTCGGCTTATGCTCGAGTCGGTGAGGGGGAGCGGCGCGGTGACATACTTACCTGGTGCGGTCCCTGCATGTCCCATGGTCTCAGGGCAGCTCTTCCTGTGTTCAGCAGTCACGTGGTACCGCTCATTAAATTAATGAATATGCACGCATATTCATTACTGTAATGAGCGGTACGTGACCGCTGAACACAGGAAGATGCCGCTGGCTCCCGGAGACCATCTGGCACTGAGACGCTGCCAGGGACCGCGCCGGGAGCAGGTGAGTATATCGGGGGAGGTGAGCATTGCGCGATAGTCACCTTCCTCGTTCCATCGCTGCGCGCTGCTCTGTCTTCCGTCCTCTGGCTGTGACTGTTCAGGTCAGAGGGCGCGATGACGCGAAGGTGACTATCGCAAGTGCCGGGGGCCTGAGCGAAGAGAGGTGAGTATGTGATTTTTTTTTTTATTTTAATTGCAGCAACAGCAAATGGGGCAAATGTGTGGAGCATCTTATGGAGCCACGATGTATGGAGCATCATATGGGGCCACAATCTATGGAGCATCTCATGGGGTCATAATGTATGGAGCATCTCATGGGGCCACAATGTATGGAGCATCATATGGGGCCATTATTAACCTTTGTGCAGCATTATATGGGGCATATTTTAATATGGAGCATCTTATGGGGCCCATCATGAACTGGATAGAGCATTATATGGGGCTCCTGATTCAATATGGATATTCAAAAACACTTAAACTACTGATGTCTCAATTAACTTTACATTTATTGGTATCTATTTTTATTTTTGACATTTACCGGTAGCTGCTGCATTTTCCACCCTAGGCTTATACTCGAGTCATTAAGTTTTCCCAGTTTTTTGTGGCAAAATTAGGGGGGTCGGCTTATACTCGAGTATATACGGTATAGATATTTCTTACCAGGGGCTCTATCTATTTCCTGCAAAAAAGCATCAAAGGAAGATTCATTGAGTAAATGTGAAGCTGTTTTGCTTTTTTTTTTTTTTTTCCTGCTAATTACAAGGCGTATAAGTCCCCAGATGTGAACATTTTGAAGTTTGGTTTTGGCTTTACATGTGGGTTAGGCAAATAGTTACTTGATGCAAAAGGAGAAATAACTTGTCATGTGGAGTAATCTGCCCATAAAGAATGCTTTTATTGTGTAAGCTGTTACATGCTGACCCTCTATATCTGCGGCCTTCGGCAAGTAATGCCTATAAGGGCTGTCCCACACGTCCAGATAATTCCGGTACCGGAATAAATCGGTACCGGAGTTGTCCGTGTGCCTGGGAACTCACGTAGGCCATACGTGCGGCACACGTGTGCTGCCCGTATGGTGAGTGGGTACCACACGGAGCGTGTGGTACCCACGCGTGTGGTACCCTGCATCGTACTGAAGCCGCGATTCATATGTTCCCTGCAGCAGTGTTTGCTGCAGAGAAAATATGAGTAACAGTGTTTAAAATAAAGATCTATGTGTCCATTGACTCTATTGGGTCCGTGTAATACGTGCGCTCCCACGAACACTGACATGTCTCCGTGTTTGGCACACGGAGACACGGTCCGCAAAAAATCAATGACATCTGAACAGATGCATTGATTTTTATGGGTCTACGTGTGTCAGTGTCTCCGGTACGTGAGGAAACTGTCACCTCACGTACCGGAGCCACTGACGTGTGAAACCGGCCTAATGCGGAGCTCACATCTGCACTGGAGCATCTGATACAGGTTCTTCCATCAGATTCCAGCGCATGCAGGTCTTCAACCGCTTGATTTCAGTAAGATAACTTGTAAAATATTATTATTATTAAAATGTGTCACTTTTGCTGTGGATTTGCTGTAAAAAAAATAAAAAAAAAAATTAACAAATAATTAAAAGTAAAAAAAAAAAAAAAAAATCATCGTGTCCCCCTTATTTTTAATAACCAACTAAGGGAAGGCTGGTCTTAGAAGTCTGGAATGGGCCAATAAACATGGAGCTTCCTAGCCTATTAATATCAGCGGACAGCTATCTACTACTTCGCTTTTACTGATTATTAAACAGGGGGGACCCCCACGCCATTTTTTTTTTTAATTATTTTTTTCGCTATTATCTAAATGCATATACAGTAAACTACACCCACAAATCACCGATTATTTATCTTACTGACTTATTTCTATCTATTCTGTTCTATTCTCACGGTTCACGCTGTGAATTTACTGTGCTTGACTGATGAAATGTCGGTTTTCCTGTTTTGTTTTTTTTTCCCCCTTTCTCGCACCCGTTGACTCGCACATTGGCGAGTCTTGTCCAAAATGCTCGGCCACTCGCAGCATGCTGTTTGTTTTTTTTTTCTTTAAATCCAGATTCTAGATGAGAAAAAAGCAGAACAGCACAGAATCATTGAATAACATCAGTCAGACTACAGTCCGATATGTACGCAGATGAGAATGAGCCCTTAATCCTTTCCCACTCCTTGACTTATTTTAATTTAGTGAGAAGCACTTGTATATCATCAAAAAGTTAATTTATTTCAGTTCTTAAATACAAAAAGTGAAACTCATATGTTATATAGTCATTAGAGTGATATTTCAAGTGTTTATTTCTGCTAATGTTGATGATTGTGGCTTACAGCCAATGAAAACCAAAGGTCATTATCAGTAAATTAGACAAAAAACACCTGCAAAGGCTTCCTAAGCATTTGAAGAGGCCCCTTAGTCTGTTTCAGTAGCTCCACAATCATGGAGAAGACTGCTGACTTGACAGATATCCAGAAGGCAGCCATTGACACTCTCCACAAGGAGGGTAAGCCACAAAAGGTCATTGCTTTAGAAGCTGGCTGCTCACAGAGGGCTGTATCCGAGCAAATTACTGGAAAGTTGAGTGGAAGGAAAAAGGTGCACAAGCAACCGGGATAACCGCAGCCGTGACAGGATTGTTAAGAAAAGGTTATTCAAAAATTTGGGGGAGATTCACAAGGAGTGGACTGCTGCTGGAGTCATTGCTTCAAGAGCCGCCACACACAGACAGGACATGGGCTACAAGTGTCGCATTCCTTGTGTGAAGCCACTCATGACCAATAGACAACGCCAGAAGCTTCTTACCTGGGCAAAGGAGAAAAAGAACTGGAGTGTTGCTTAGTGATCTAAGGTGTTGTTTTCAGATGAAAGTAAATTTTGCATTTCATTTGGAAATCATGGTCCCAGAGTCTGGAGGAAGAGTGGCGAGGCCACAATCCAAGCTGCTGGAGGTATAGTGTGAGGTCTCCACAATCAGTGATGGTTTGGGGAGCCATGTCATCTGCTGGTGTAGGTCCACTGTGTTTTATCAAGACCAAAGTCAGTACAAATGTCTACCAGGAAATTTTAGAGCACTTCATGCTTCCCTCTGCCGACAAGCTTTTTATAGTCTCCAGCAGGACTTGGCGCCTGTCCACACTGCCAAAAGTGCCAATATCTGGTGTAAAAACAACAGTATCACTGTGCTTGATTGGCCGCAAACTCACCTGACCTTAATCCCATAGAGAATCTATAGAGTATTGTCAAGAGGAAGATGAGAGACACCAGACCCAACAATGCAGACGAGCTGAAGGCTGCCATCAAAGCAACCTGGGCTTCCATAACCCCTCAGCAATGTCACAGGCTGATCGCCTCCATGCCTCGCCGCATCGATACAGAAATTGATGCCAAAGGAGCCCGACCAAGTATTGAATGCATTTACTGAACATACATTTCAGTAGGCCTACATTTTGGATTTTAAAATCATTTTTCAAGCTGGTGTTATATAAAGTATTCTAATCTACTGAGATAATGACTTTTGGGTTTTCATTGACTGTAAGCGATAATCATCAACATTAACAGAAATAAACACTTGAAATAGATCACTCTGTTTGTAATGACGCTGTATAAAATAAGTTTCACTTTTTGTATTGAAGAACTGAAATAAATTACATTTTTTATATTCTAATTGTGAGAAGCACTTGTATATCCTTCATGGAGAGCGAGTGTATAGTGCGGGCTCAAAAAATCCTCACAGGCCAGACGAGGGCTGTGTTATTCAGCCAGCATCTACTACTAACAGTAATGAATTGGAGCCAGTCCCTGTTTAATTGCCACAATTAATATCGGACAGCAGCATTTAAACGGACTGTTCAAACCACGTACTGGCGCTCGGTGCACCCTTGTTTGGCAAACATTTAAGTGCACCTTCCCACCTGCTTGTTTTCCATCTCCACCCTTCTGTGGCTCTGTAAAGCCAGAGCTATCAATAAAAATAGAAGGGGGGATCCTAAATATGGGGAAAACTAGCAGGTGGGAAGGTGCACTCAGCCATTTGGCCACGCCATGATGCACCAAGCGCCTGTGCTTGGTTTGAACAGTCATTCTGTGCTGACATTCCCTTTAAGTGAGGCAATCCAGATGGAGTTTTCACACAGATGCCCATTACACGACTCCCAGCGACATGACATGATTGGCCAAAGCCACAGGCTAGTCTTGATAGGAAACAGTGACTTTTATCGAAATGCTACTTTACTGAAGATTGCAGGTTCAAATCCCCTATGGAAACCGAAAAGCATAGTGAAAAGTAAAATATATAATAAAAAAAAAATTAAAAAAATCACGCTCTGGTTTCTCCATCCAAAAATAAATGAAAAAAATAGACACGTTCGTCATTTACTTTTGTACAAGTTCGATCTTAAAAAATATTTCACCTGTACGATAAACACAATAAAGAAAAATAAAATGAAATGCCAGAATTGCTGTTAGTATTTTTTTGCGGTGAAGAAAAAAACAACAACAATGTCTTGATTGCATTGTCTTGTATGTTCCATACAATGGTGCTGATAAAATCATTAGCTAGCCACGCGAAAAGGAAGCGCTCACATAACTCAATCGACGGAAAAAAACAACAAAAAAGTCAGCACAAACCAGTTTGTTTGTTTTGTTTTTTTTGTCACTAAAATAATAAAACAAACATACATGTTTGATGTCTCTGTAATCACACTGACCTGATGAATTACGCTGCCAGGTCATTTTTAAAGGGAACCTGTCACCCCCAAAATCGATGGTGAGGTAAGCCCACTGTCATCAGGGGCTTATCTACAGCATTCTGTAATGCTGTAGATAAGCCCTTGATGTTACCTGAAAGATGAGAAAAAGAGGTTAGATTATACTCACCCAGGGGCGGTCCCGGTACGATGGGCGTCTTAGGTCCGCTCCGGCGCCTCCTATCTTCATTCCATGATGTCCTCTTCTGGTCTTTATTCTGCGGCTCCGGCGCAGGCGTACTTTCTTTCCTGTTGAGGGCAGAGCAAAGTACTGCAGTGCGCAGGCGCTGGGCGCCTCTGACCTTTCCCGGCGCCTGCGCACTGCAGTACTTTGCTCTCAACGGGACAGACAAAGTACGACTGCACCTCCTATGAAGATAGGAGGCGCTGGACCGGACCTGACACACCCAACAGACCGGACCGCAGAGGGACCGCCCCTGGGTGAGTATAATCTAACCTCTTTTTCTCCTCTTTCAGGTAACATCGGGGGCTTATCTACAGCATTACAGAATGCTGTAGATAAGCCCCTGATGACGGTGAGTTTACCTCACCATCGATTTTGGGGGTGACAGGTTCCCTTTAACAGAATGAATGGTGTGATAAAAAACAAACAAAAAAAAACCCCAAAACAAATGGTGGAAGTGTTGGTTTTCTTTCACTATTTCACCGCACTTGGAAAGTTGTTCACATTTTTCAGTACATTATATGATACAATGAGTGATTTAATTCAAAACTACAACTCGTCTTACAAAAAAAACGCTTGTATTGGTACGTCTATGGGAAAATATACAAGTGGCTTTTGGAAGAAGGTGAGGGGAAAAATTGGATGTTAAAAATAGTCCGAAAAATGAACTTAAGGCTATGTGTACACGTTCAGGATTTTTTGCGTTTTTTCGGCCATTTTCCACCGAAAAAAACCGCTAAAAACCACACACATAAGCATCCTATCATTTTTAATGCATTCCGCAATTTTGGTGGAAATGCTGTTTTTTTTTTTTCCCCTCAAAAAAACGCATTGCAATTTAAAAAAAAAAAAAAAGAAGCAGCATGTTCATTAATTTTGCGGATTTTTCGCGTTTTTTGCTGCTATATTATTTCATTGGGAAGCTCCGGAAAAAAAGCGCAAAAGATCCGCAAAAAAACTCTAAAAAAACGCATGAGGATTTCCTGCAGAAAAAGTCCGGTTTTCTTCAGAAAAATTCTGCAGACATTCCTGATCGTGTGCACATAGCCTTACGGTTAGTCAGCCGAACACCAGGATGATGATGGATTCTGAAGGAAATGTCAGTTTTGTGTTACATAAATAACCGATTGTGACAGTTTAAAAATGACAAATACTTTCTTTTGCCTGTTCTTATAGACTGTTACTTGATGATATTTCTTACCTGGCGGCAGTGACTTGTGTGTTTTTGTTTTTTTTTAAAGTGGTCACAGCAGTGCATTATGTAATGTCGCGGTTACAGGGTCACTTTTTTTTCCTCTCTCAACCTGCACATTTGTTTTTTCTTTTTTGTTGCCATGGTTACCACGAAGCAGTTTTTGGCCACTCTCCAGCCTCGGGTGCCTGTTCTGCTCACACATTCCACGCGGCGCTGGAGCCCGAGTCATTGTGTGCGTCTCACAACGCAATAACCGCTGGGAGACGGTGGGCACACCCCGGGGCCAGGCAGAGACGACATTACTGCACATTTTTATTGCATTGTTCATACAAAGTGTGAGATTCTAAAAGAAGAAACCGGGGGAATGCCGTTACTATATTTACTATAACACTGGCTATATACATTGTGCAAGGGGCCAGTAATGCCTCTGACCTGATTGATAAGGAGTATGTGAACATGATGACTTTTTTTTAATTTTACGCAGAATCAGTCTGAAAAATCACTAAAAAAACAACAAAACTATGACCATATGCACATAAATGTCACGACGACTTGCTGTGCATATGCCGTCTTTTTTTGTAACTTATAAATGCTTCCATTCTTCTGTCCACCACTGTTGTATATGGAATAAAATAATCTTTATTTTTTATAATAATAATCTTTATTTTTATATAGCTCTAACATATTCTGCAGCGCTTTACAGTTTGCACACATTAATGAAAAAAAAAAAGTTGCAAAAATCGTCTAAAAAGACTTCAGGGGAAAAAACCGCCGGTGTCTAAAGTTCTCTAATCAGTGCATGTAGTGTGAGAATGTGATGAGTAGTGCAATGTGTGGGTGCAGCGAGGAGCGCTTTTTGCAGGGTCTTTCTCTACTTTGCCTTATGGAGGGAATGTCATAGTATGGTTACTTTTTCCCCCCCTCTTACCTTGGTATGTGCTCTTCCTAAATAACTTTACTAATCTTGCTTGCTGCAGTGACTACAAAATCCGTCATAGCCACCAGGGTCACTCGCCCCGGAATGCATTCCCTGTTCAGAGGGGCAATACTTGTGAATGGGGTATTGCAGAACGCTGTTCTCGTGCTACTCTTGTCCGTTCTGTATGGGTGTCCACATTCGGCCATCACTTCCGGCTCCTAAAACTAGATATTTTTTTGTAACTGATTTAAGACACATTTGGTTTCTGATCAAATCCCACACCCCCAGCCTGTAACCTTCACGTGTCCTCTGCAGAGTATTCACTAGATTATTGGCAGCTTATCTTCTGCGCCCATTGTCACCATCCGTGAATGTGACAGCTTGCCAGCAATGGGATCTCACCCATCCCAGCGCCTCCTTCTATCAGAGCTCTTCTTCCTGTCATTGTCTGCGAGTGACAAATGATATATACATTGCTGGAGCCAGCGACTACGGATGCCAGTTATTGGCTTCAGTGCGGGAGCAATTCTGTCACCTTTTTGCATTTACATAGCAATGTCTTTCCTTTTGGAAGTGCATAAAGGATACGGACAGAGGTTTATATGGGTGCAGGTTCCTCTTTCCAAGTATTATGTAATTGTTCGATGCCTACAAGAAATATACGCCTTCCAGAACGAGCTGTGCCAGTGCGCCAGTTGTGCCGTAGCAGATTGTTGTGGGCGCCTTGGGTTTATCATTTATATTCAGATTTCTGCCTGACATGAGCTGCAGGATGAGGCCGGTATCGCCCACGTCACTGCGGAGGGATCCATTCATAGCAATATATCGTTATACCTTATCCAAACTAAGTGTTCATGAATAAGTGTTTTAATTCGTGTATCATGGTAAGGCCCCATTTACATTTGACTCGTCCGTCTAGGATTTGGGCATTATGACAGTATTGCATGCCAACTTTAAACAAGTCATATATTTTGTCTGTACAGCACCAGCACAGGGAAAATGAAACATTACACAGTTCTAATTTAAATCTGTCTATGCGATACACAGGCTTTTGACTTAAAGGGGTTTTGTCACTTTGGCTAGTAGTTAAAATTGCTGTTTGTAAAAGCAAGCAACTTTGCAAGTTACTTCACAAAAACGGAGGCACTCTAGGTGTCACTGTTTACTGCTCAGTGCCTAAGTTAATGGCCACCGCTGCCAACTACCATAGGTGGCCAATTTCCTAGAGTATTGTTGGGCTGGGCCAGCTTTACTGCATCTTTGCTCCTCCGATGCTACAGCGGCAAAGCTGCCTCCTTCTGCAGCTTTGGGGAACGCACGGTGTGGACCAAAGGCTTCACCTTGTCGCTGGTCTGAACGGTCAGTCATCAGGAGCACATCGCTTCCGGCTAGCAGGTTCCCAGGGGGCTATGATACTGAATGCCTAAAGAAAGAAGAGAAGAAAACCCCTTTTAAGCCTTTTTTAAGCTTCTAATTCTGACACAGGGATCATGCAGACGTCCAAGCTCAGACTGCGAAGCATGGACTGTCCTCGGGTCCGGAGGCCCGAACTCTACTGCCTTATGGGCATTTATAAGACTGGTGACCTACTGGCACAGGCTGAGGTGGGGCTCTAGACCACATCACTCTCCTTCCCCTTCTGGCAGCTGACAATATAGTAGCTCTTGTGTTTTTGTCAGAAGCAATCTTCCCAGCTATTCTCCCATGTCACTGCCTAGAGTAACTGGGCATGTGTGAGCAGTAGGACGTTCACAGTGCTACACACTCTGAACACCAGGGGGCGATCTACTATAGAAGTAAATATTATAACTTTACTGGATCGGTTATTATCAGCAAATAAATGAGCAGCATTGTTTAATTACGTTATATACAGTAAATGATGGTGGGAGAACCCCTTTCACCTATGTACAGGGAGTTAACGCTATTGTCAGCAATTTTGGAAGATGGAATATAGCTGAGTTCAGACACACTGCACCTCTGATCTGCAGTTATTTACAGTGCAATGCAAGTGGATAGTGTTCAAGTACCTCCGCCACATGCATCTAGTAATATCCCCGCTATGCAGATTTTTGTTAAGGCCTGTGGCATGTTTAGTTTATGGAAAAAAATGCAAATTTTTACTGTATGGAATAAAATTCATGGTGAGTCTGCACCAAAATCCACATTGACCATGCTGTATGTTCTTTGCTTACATCGAGATCCAGTATGTAATTTTTAGTTTGTCTTCCACTGCGGATTTTCTTTTTAATGCTATGTTGGCACAGAGTCTCTAAACATGCATCTCATTAACACCCACATGCGAATATTCACAGGGAATTTTTAGAGGTGGCATTTGGAGCTGATTCTGCTCCAAAATCCATAAGGCTACGTTCACATTTGCATTGTGCGCCGCAGCGTCGGCGCCGCAACGCACTACGCAAACAAAAACGCAGGAAAACGCATGCACAACGCTGCGTTTTGCGCCGCATGCGTCCTTTTTTTCATTGATTTTGGACGCAGCAAAAATGCAACTTGCTGCGTCCTCTGCGCCCGGACGCGGGCGCCGCAGGGACGCATGCGGCGCAAAACGCAAGTGCGACGCATGTCCATGCGCCCCCATGTTAAATATAGGGGCGCATGACGCATGCGGCGACGCTGCGGCGCCGACCGCAAATGTGAACGTAGCCTAAGAGAAATTGCTTCAAATACTGTTTCCTACACATTTCAATGGGAAAACATGCCTGCGGCGTACATAGTGCTGTTTTTCTATCCCTTCATAAAAAATCATTTATTTTAACGGACTTCGGTTCAATATCAAGCCATAGCGATTTGATGGATGAACATCGTGTAGGATCTTGTGAAAACCTTCATAGGTCCTCCAGGGTTTTCTTCTCCGTTATCTTGATTGCATCAAGACATCAGGTTGCCGGTCTTACTCTTCCATCTTGTTCCTTCTATTCTTCCCACCATGATGTCCTTCTCCAGTGATTACTCTTCGTATGATGTGTCCAATGTAGGCAAGTCATAGCTTGGTGATTTTTCATTCAAGTGACATGTTTGGCTTAATTTGTTCCAAAATTACGGTAATTTGTTCTTCTTGCCATCCATGGTATTGATAACATCCTTCTCCAGCGCCACATTTCAAAGGCATCGATTCATCTTGTCTTGTTTCTTTATCGTCCAGGTTTCACATCTGTATGTTACTACTGAAAAGACCAAACTACGTACGAGCCGTGTCTTCATCGCCAGTGAAATGTTCCTTTATTTGAAGACCTTGTCCAGGAACATAGCCCATAGCTATTCTCCAATTGATCGAGTAGGGTGAGGTTCTTTACAACTTCCAGTTAGTCGCCTTCCTTCTTAAATTTGTCCCGGTCGTACCTGGCAGTAGCCAGTATCTTCTTTCCTCCTTGTATTTAGTAGAAGTTCCATGTTCAAGCGTTCCATCTTGACACTCCGTAATAAGTCCTTCATCCCATCCACGATAATCTTGAGATAAAAAGAACATAATAAATAGATAACAAATGAGATTATGTAGATCTATGTAGTGATTTCTGAGCTAGCAAGACATTGGGAAGTCTGAAGGCACAGGGCTACAAATTAATTCCACCTCCGTGTAATCCAGGACATGAGGACATTTTTCTTTAAATTTATTCCACAACATGTCCCATAGAAATTCTGTGTAAATTCAGGGGAAACAAAACAACATCTTTAGTGCGTAATATTGTTTTAATGTAAATGTTTTCTGGCTCGGAGAAGCCTCTCCAGATGTGCTCTTTGACATGTTGTCTCTCATTTCCTCTTTATGATGCTTTGGAGCATTTCTGTGTAAATTCCCAGGAAAGACAGACCAGTTTGTATGATGAGATGTTCCAAAAATCCATCAGTCATCCCGACCTTTTACCAGCGTCCAGCATGGGACCGCTGCTGTCAGTCAGTGCTTGCTTACGTGCTATTGCGCTGACATCATAACTCTGTTGAGCTGTGATCCCAGGAAAGTTTGGCATCCAACCTCTGCAGCCACTGATTGTCTGCAGCAGTCACACACTTATCCCTCTAGGAGGGTTTTCACATAAAGCATTGTTTTCTGAAAAATTCAGCTTCCTGCAATATTTTTTTTTTTTTTTTTTGAAGCAAGAAATAAGAGGCTGAATTAAAATAAAAGAAAAAAAGTGTGTGAATGAGGCCTAGGAGTCTGTTCTCATGCAGTGCGTTTTTTTTTTTTGCACACTATGGCCTAAAAAAATCACTTGTGAATTATGCACATTTTGAAGTTGTTTGAGATGTTTTGGAGCTAAGCCATTTTTAACTCAATGGGGGAAAACTACGGTAAGGATTTATGCACACATTGCATTTTTTTTTGCCATGTCTTTGCTAGAGAAAAAATGCCGCATTTTACAGTAGCAGCAAAGTGAATGAGATTTCTGAAATCTCATGCATATGTTATTTTTTTTTTTGTTTTTTTTCCTGGCAGATGTGTCATCAAAGCGTTTCTGCAAATCTGCAGCATGTCTTTCAGTGTTTTTGACCCTTTCAAGTGAATGGGTGAAAAAACGCAAGTAAAAAAAAAAGCTGTGTTTTTGAAGAGAAAAAACGCACCACAGGTCATAAAATAAAGTGAGAAAAAAATGCACCAAACTCATCCATAACGATGTATGATGATGGGGGAGAGGGTTGGGACAGATTTGCCTGCAGAGACATCACTCTTGGGCCGGGATCACACATATGCGAGATACGGCTGAGTCTCGCATGGTAACACCCAGCTCTGGCGGAGCGTGCGGCTCCATTCTCCGCTCTGGAGTGCCGGCTCCACAGCTGGGTTTTCACCTGCGAGACTCGGCCGTATCTCACGTATGTGTGATCCCGGCCTTACATGCAGTCTAAACCCTATTCCCACAACTGTTCTGTATCTGAAAACCTGAAAGCTCCAGGAAACAGTATTTTATAAGTGACCGGGATAATGATTTTTGGAGCCAGTAGATCACCTTGCAGACGAACAAGTACATGTTTTTCCCTCTTTCCTGCTCTGTAAGATTATTGCTCCTTTACTTGCCGGTGGCGTTTGGCCAGTCATGGTGGCTTTGTGTCGGCCAGCTGCTGGATGCCTGTAGCATGGGAGTATCGGAGCAACAGCTGTGATGGAGAAGCCGCACACCAGTAAGACATGGGGCCGACACACGTGCAGCCTCCGTGTCCCCTGTGCCGACCCAGCTGCCGTCCGCTCCTCTCGAAAGTGTGCACCTCCTCTGTCCTAGTCCTGCTGTGCGCATGACATGTACCGAGTGGTCTGGAAGTCATGGCTGCCCTTTATAAAAGATGGTCCTCTCACTAATAAGGCATTTTATTCACAAGACGAGCGTGGACACTAAATTCTACAAGATTGGGGGCTGCAAGCCAGAATAACACAGGTGCAACGTTTTTTAGTTCTGCCGTATACTGTAGATATCGACACGCCAGATCCTTCGTCTCCTGATGCCAGCTCCATCCACTTTTTGGGGTGATGTTTAGCAGATGGTGGAGGGGTCTAATGCAACCCGATGAAATCACTTTCTAATTTATGTAATAAAAGTGGCCTAAATTATAACATCAATTTGAGTCCATGACTGGAGTGTTTTCTGACTTTCCGCTGAAAGATGTGGACCCGGATTTATTCTTTACCCCGTCTAACACCCATAGATTGTCATGGCAATCCATACATGTGCTAAATGCTTATATGACGTGATGGGCATGCGTGAAGATGGGCACCAGATATTACCAGACCTGATAATTTGCAATTTTTAGCAAATTATTATTATTTGATTAGGAAATGTAGACATTTCTGGTAATTGCAGGAATCTGGTCTGTAATGCCCGGGCAGGTGATCAGTGGTTTGGGCAGGTTTCCGGGAACCTAGCATTAGGCAGGAGTAGGACACGGTGTCCTACTGGTTTTACCGTGCGTGTATCTTTGTATATAGTACCTAGTAGAGGGTCCTGTTGTAAGTGAGCGTCATGTGCTGACTGCTGTATATGATATTTTATGTGTATGCCCCCTCTTGCCCCCTGTTGTTTTGCCATCCATCCCTTGTAGTTATAAGAAATACTTAACGCATTTTTTCCGTCACATTTCCCATCCACACTCCCAATAAATGGAGCAACTGGTGCAGCACGCCAGTGCTTGTAACCGGACCCCGTCCTCCTCCATCTGTCTCCACCCGTCCCTCCCAGCTCTTCAAATTCCTCTGCCGTGCCAGTGCGCTCATACTTGCAAAGTGGGTACAGACGGCATCTATGCCACGCTGCTAGCCGCCTCTCCAGTCTGTCGGCGGTCATGATACTTGGCCCGGTCCCTGCAAGTCCTGGTGTCTTGGATGGAAAAGGACACATGATTAGCGCAGCATTTTGGGAAAAGGCCGTCCGGCAAAATAAGTTCCATCCACAGGGTAAGATTTCATGTCTTGATCACAATCACTATTTTCTTGTAGACTCTGGTTAGGACGGGTTCAGTTGCAGTTGTGACGCTTTATTACTTTGCCTGCAGGGTGATACTACCGCTATCCAGTGTTTCCCTATAGGCTGCCATTGTGTTTCTCATCTGCTGCATCCTGGTTCTGCATAGGATGATGTTGTCGTATTATACCTTTTCTTTTTTTATTTTAAAATTTTATTTTCTTCCTTCCATGCCTCTTGCACATATGTTAACCGCTGTACTTTATAATGTTATGCTAGTCCATGTTTTCCACATTGCAATTTTAATAATGGATTTTTATATATCTGTATATAAGAAATCTGACCCCTCGCGGTGCGGACAGGCCGAACATTCGGAGACTATTTGACAGTGTGCAGTATACTACTACTGTAGTTTATAAGGCTTAGTAGTAGTTGCTATAGTTATTTGGGCTATCATTTATGGTATTTATACTTTATTTTACTTGATTACATAGCACAGTGCTTCAGACCTCATCATCATCATCACTGTCCCCATTGGGGCTCACTATCTACATTCCCTATCAGTAGGTCTTTGGAGTGTGGGAAGAAACCAGAGAACCCAGAGGAAACCCACGCAAACACGGGGAGAACATACAAACGCCTTGTAGATGTTGTCCTTGGTGGGATTTGATTCCAGGACCCCAGTGCTGTAAGGCTGCAGTACTAACCACTGAGCCACCGTGCTAACCACTGAGCCACCGTGCTAACCACTGAGCCACCGTGCTAACCACTGAGCCACCATGCTAACCACTGAGCCACCGTGCTAACCACGTAAATGGCAGCAAGTATTGCGTAAACTGATATTAAGTGTCTTGTAATCCTGAATACTTTCTATTAGATGTCAATGGGATGACAGGAATCCTTTAAAAAATAGATCTGTCTGGAATCTGAGATGAAGGTGACACTAGAGTGAAACGAGCCCTATTTTACATATATATATATATATATATATATATATATATATATATATATATATATATATATATATAATATATAATTATAATGTGTATGTATGTATGTGTGTATATATGTATGCGTGTGTATATATATATATATGTATGTGTGTGTGTGTGTATATATATATATATATATATATATATATATATATATATATATATATATATATATATATATATATATATATATATATATATATATATTTATTTTACTTTATAGTGCACCTTGAGGAAACGAGTGCACTGTTTGGCTGATGTAGCAGGGACTTGAGATCTTTTAGGCTAAGTGCACACGCTGCGGATTCCATTGTGGAATTTTCCACAGCGGATTTGAGAAAAACCGCTGCGGTTTTCACTGCGATTTATCGCGGTTTCTTCTGCGGGTTTTCACCTGCAGATTTCTATTGGAGCAGGTGTAAACCCACAGCGGAATCCGCACAAAGAATTGACATGCTGCGGAAAATAAACTGCTGCGTTTCTGCGCGTTTTTTTCCGCAGCATGTGAACTGCGGATTTTGTTTCCCATAGGTTTATATTGTACTGTAAACTCATGGGAAACTGTGCGGATCCGCAGCGTGTGCACATACCCTTACTCTGAGACGTCCCAGCTGCTCTGATCATTGTGAGCCGATACACACGGCGAGCTGTAATATCCTGTGACTTGTCTGATACAGTTGTAATGCTCATCACGTGTTGCCCATAGATATAAAGGTTTTCATAACGACCCATCCATGATGGACGATCAGAAAGGACGATCAGGTGATAACCTGCTGGGGAACAAGCCTTTGATGATCAGTCTAGAGCAGCTGTAATGAAACCTATAAAAGTTCCTGTGTGTTTGTGGTGTGTCACTGCTCCCTTGTTGGGTGCATGAGGTGTAGTTTCAGCTGACCGTCCCTCGCTTGTATTGTGACTTTCTTTTATGGGACAGACGGCTATTTTTAACCCCGTACTTGCTGATCTTTTGCTCCCAGAGTTAAGTATTTCCTTTTGGTATCACGCTTTTTGCGTTGTCTGCTCAGTGACAAATTAAATGGGTCCTCTTAATTCTTCTGTGCACAGGCAGTGTACTCTGCCCGATGTATGACGCACCGAGAGCGAAGACCACCTAAGCTTTACGCTCTCAATACACATTAGATGGCTGTCGCCCAACTCGCCCATACTCGGGAACACTCAGCTCCGCGCTCCTGTGGTCTCTGTGATGGCGCCACTGCCAGACGCCTCTGGCGGCGTCTTATTTTTGCAGCAGCGTCTTTATCTCCGCACCTAAGAAAAGGCTTCGTTGATTGAATTCCAACCACCTGATCCTAACATAATCTGTTTGTGACCCCATACATATTGGAAGTTGGGGAGCAGCGTGCCCTTGAAAACGAATGATTAGAATGATTAGGCTTCTCCAGTGTCTTGTTTGTGTGCAGCCAGCGGTTATATGAAGCGTTGCGCTCCTGTAATAGATCTTGTAAATCCCGTATATTGAGTTTAGATAAACTATTTTGATCATCCAGAATGCACACAAATGATTCCTGCATTCAAGGAATGGTCTGGCTCGGTGAAATGGTGTAGGTCCTGGTTATTTTGGGCGATGACACCCGTCCAGCCTATAACTGGCGCACCATGCGGGTGATGTCATGGTAGAAATAAACGCTGTCTAGTGGTCGGCGGAGGAGCCTGGAAACCTGCCCTCTTGTTTTTCGTCTTTCTATGTCATTTATTTTTATCATGGTGTCTGTCTCCTGGATTCTCCGGTGTCTGGCTCTTCTCACAAAACATTGCTGCCCTTCTTTTAGCATCCAGACTGCTGGACTTGGGGGTTTACATTAGGGAATTCCCTAAATGACAGACCTATAAAGTCACTACTAGGTGGAGACCTCCCATGGCCGTGACCCGGCTGTGGTGGTGAGGACTTGATCTGACCTAACATTCGGCCAGAGATGAAAGTGACCCCTGCTCAGAAGAACCTTTTCATTGTCTCTCTGGCTTCCGTGTGGATCAAACACTAAGACGTAAACGACCTCGGCAAAGTTACGGAGCCTTTCATCTTTCTCAAGTGTTGTGTTATTGGAGACGGTTTTTGTTCTTTTTCATACCCTGTGGGTGAGGGAGGGTTAAAATATGGCTAAAAATGCAGAAAAGTATTAACTATGTCCCCAATGGCAGCGTGTGTGTCTGCTGGTAAATATAGTGTCTCTGGGGTCCAATGTTCCTGAAAATGAGGGTCCCAAAGTGTGCAGGAAATAAAAATAACAAAGAATTTGTCTTATTTCTTCCTCTATTTATGAAAATGACTGTAGTGTATGAGGACGAGTGAAGCTGAAGAAAACGTCAAAAAGTCTTGTTAGAAATGGGAGTTGGTTTTCTTGTGATACATAATCTCTCTCGTTGATGGGACTTTTGCCTTCTTACTACGCATTTTATACATTTTTGACACCTCCGATGTGTTTGGTTATTACTTAGGATTGTTGTCGTGGTGACTCAATACATAATGCGTGTTACTGATCCAGAAAAAGAGCAATGACTGAGATAATAGCGGTGAGTCGCCGGGCGTCTTATGTCTCCGCTCTTCTTCCTAGAAGCATTGCACCGTCCTTATGGCAGCGACTCCGAACCACAAGCGCTCAACGACGCCATCCGCTGGAGCTCCAAGGAGAACTTGCTGGGAGCAGCCGAGAGCGACCCCAACCTCTTCCTTGCACTCTACGACTTTGTGGCGAGCGGAGACAACACCCTGAGCATCACCAAAGGTTCCGTCTTCTGCTTTTCTTATGTCATTTGCTCAGTCTATTATTGATTGTTCTCCTAAGATAGCGGTAAACTTAATCTCACCAGTAAAGTCTCATTATCTGCAGGCCCCTAATATATTTTTGATTGTATTTTTTTCCATTTAAAAATGTAAATTAGGAGAACTTTTATTCCTGATTCTCACCGTGCTAACCTTCCGTACATATTTAAAAGGGTTGTCCAGGTTTGGCACAAAAGTCTGCGGTCTCTGTGTGACTGCAAACACGTGCACTGTCAGGATTCTCCTGTGCTGGTGACTAGACCAGGCGATGTTGTGACTGCAAGCATGCGATATTCCTACTCCTAGCTGCATACAGATTAGATGTGTGTGACCTCTCTTAATACAATTTAATGGAGCAATTTTGCACACGTCTAATTGTAATGCAGTGACATGACCACCCGGAGAATCCTGACAGCGTGTACTATGCACAATGTGAGGATTCACATGTCTGCAGTCCTAGAGAGAGACTTTTGTGATAAACCTGGACAACCCCTTTAAAATAACTTTCCAGGCAAAACTGACACATCATGTTATGCAGAGAGCCTGAAGGGAAGATGAATGACGGGTTTAAAGGGGATGTTGGCATCAGAAAATGACCTAATGTTTAGATTATTTTTTAAAATTTAATTTTTAATTTATTCTATATAATTTTTTATTTAAAATGTTACTTTCTGTATATAAAATAAAAAGAAGAAATCTTGCAGCTCCCTAACTGACTAGTAGACTAATCTGTTATGATAATGAGACTGCTGAAAAGTCTTCTGCCCTGACCACTGTAGAAGTACGAGTCTAGTATTGGTTTATCGGCGAGTGTATAAAACATTTAAGATTTTTATTTATTTATTTTTTTCCTCTAAAATTAATATCCTAACTTTTATATGTAACCTTTTATTTTATTGTAGGAGAAAAGCTGCGTGTGTTGTGCTACAACCAGAATGGAGAATGGTGCGAGGTGCTGTCTAAGAACGGTCAGGGCTGGGTGCCCAGTAATTACATCACTCCTGTCAACAGCCTGGAGAAACACTCCTGGTACCATGGCCCTGTGTCTCGGAGTGCGGCGGAGTATCTTCTCAGCAGTCTTATTAATGGCAGCTTCCTGGTGCGAGAGAGCGAGAGCAGCCCGGGTCAGCTCTCCATTTCCCTGCGTTACGAGGGTCGCGTCTACCACTACCGCATAAACACTGCCTCTGATGGAAAGGTGAGGCTGACATGGGAACACAGTGGCTAGTGGATGTCATTTCGGCACATAGTTCACACAGAGCTCATGTCAAGCCGAGCATTATTTGTCTTCCAGGTCTACGTCACTGCGGAAAGCCGTTTCAACACACTGGCTGAACTGGTCCACCATCACTCCACCGTGGCCGATGGCCTGGTCACTATTTTACACTACCCTGCACCTAAGTGCAACAAGCCCACCGTTTATGGAGTGTCCCCCATTCACGATAAGTGGGAGATGGAGCGCACAGATATCACCATGAAGCACAAGCTGGGAGGGGGACAATATGGAGAAGTTTATGTTGGGGTCTGGAAAAAATATAGCCTCACCGTAGCTGTAAAAACGCTCAAGGTAAGAATAGCAGCGACTTTCTTATATTTTTTTCTTTTTCTATTGCACAGGTTGGGGGTAGTGATGAGCGAGCGTGTTCGCCACTCGAGTGAGCAGCAGGGTTTTCGGGTACACATCGAGTATCGCTCGTGCTCGAGTCCCTGTCTAGCATGTTTCGCCGCTGTAAAACAACCAGAAAATGTGCACGGATTACCTGCCTTACACAATCCCTACATGTTTATGGGCTAGCAGCTGTGAAACATGCGGGGCAGGAACTCGAGCACCCCAATGCTCACTCCAGTGGTGCGCACGCTCGCTCATCACTAGTTTGGGGCTCTTTTGAAAAGTTTACCAAATACCAACACTTCTGATTGGCCGAAAGTAGCTGCATCTGATATTCCGAAAGTGGGCTGAAAGTGATCCAGTGGATCAACATCTGTACATAGGGCTCACATAAAGGTGCCATCCTATAAGTAGGCCAAAATCCTGCAGCAGATTGGCAGTGTCCACAATGAGTTACCGAACCTTCTAAATCTCCACCAAATTCTGTCTTTTATCTTTAAAGCTTGGTTTTGCTAAATGTCCTGCAATGTGGTAAGACTTGTAAAGGGTCAGCTATTGACTTATAGGTTGGCTACCTCCAATATGTGACACCAGAAAGCCCGCTATAAGACAGCCGGGCCTAAGACTGCATTCACACATCTGTATTTCACTGTCCGAGCACGGACCGGAGGCAGGTCTCCGGACCCCAACTCCTAAGCTCATATATGCTTAGGCTGTAGAGAACCGGTCAGGAGAACGGCCGCTGCTCCGTGGCTCAGACTGCGAAACATGGATGTGTGAACCCCGTCCTGTTCTCGGCAGTTTGCGTGAATGCCAGCGACAACAATCTATCCATTCATGATAATATAGATTGTTTCTCAGGCTGTGGACCTAAAGCTAATGATGTTATCCTTCCTGATGGTTCCTGATCTGCAGACACTCGCGGTCGGCTGTCTTCCCGGCCATTTTATATAGATCATTTATAATTTAGTTCTGTTTCTCCTAAAACTGGTTAACGTCCCTCATGCCTGCGTTGTTCATCCTGTACAGGAAGACACTATGGAGGTAGAAGAGTTTCTGAAGGAGGCTGCTGTCATGAAAGAGATCAAACATCCCAACCTTGTGCAACTCTTAGGTGAGTACAGAAAGAAAGTGGATCTGAAGTGATGTCTGCTTGATCTACTGGGTATGCAATGTACCCTCCTCACATTTCCTGTCCCGTCAGGTGTCTGCACACTGGAGCCCCCGTTTTATATAGTAACAGAATACATGCACTTTGGGAACCTGCTAGATTATCTCCGGGAATGTAACCGGGAGGAAGTGACGGCCGTCGTTCTGCTTTATATGGCCACACAGATCTCCTCCGCCATGGAGTATCTGGAGCGGAAAAACTTCATCCACCGGTGAGTGGCATGCACCGCCTTGTTACATCGATCTTATGGCAATTTATTTCTGGCTAATATACTATTCCTTCTTTGTAGGGATCTTGCTGCAAGGAACTGTTTGGTTGGGGAAAATCACGTGGTGAAAGTGGCTGACTTTGGTCTGTCTCGTCTTATGACTGGAGACACGTACACAGCTCATGCCGGTGCCAAGTTTCCTATAAAATGGACCGCTCCTGAAAGCCTGGCATACAACACTTTCTCCATAAAATCAGATGTCTGGGGTAAGGACTGTGTGCCGTAATGTGTCTGTTATATACAATATGTAGCTGTATGTGATGGATATTGTTAAAGGGGGTCTGTGAGCCCAAACTGATAGTATAAACTAAGCACATAGCAATGTAGAGGATATGGCCCCTATAACAATCACACCTTCAGTGTCCTAATGTCCTGCATAGACTGAAGTTTAGTCCGACATGCTAATTATGGTGCTCGGTGCACCCTTGGTGTGGCCAAGAGGCTGAGTGCAGTGACCCACTGGTTTCGCATGTTCCCGACTCCCTCACGGGTGATTGACAGTGCTGACTTGGCTGGACATGTGAAACTAGTGTACAAAACGGTGCACCCAAGCCTCTTGGCCACATCAAGGGTGCACCGAACTTTGTTGAGATGACTTCTTTAAGGGGGTTGTCCTGTCCGAATCGATAAGTCTGCAGTCACTCTGTGTGATTGTAGACTTATGAATCCTCCCCAGCGCACGCACTTGTAGTGAGCGAGGCCGCACCCTGCTTAGTGACGCATCCGACTTTAGGGCCCGACCTTGCTCTAAACAAGTGTAGAGAGAGCGAGTTCGCTTGTGTATAAGTCATACATACATATGGTCCTATGTCTGAAACCGGCAAATCCCCGCAGCGCGCAGTGCATGCTCTGGGAAGATTCAGAGTCTGCAGTCGCACAGAGTGACTGCACTTATAAATTGGCATCGGACAACCCCTTTAAATTAATGTCAGTATTAGACTTCACAGAAAGTTTTTTTGTTTTTTTCTTTTCCCAAAGCTGTGCTTACTTCTAATCGATGACTGTACCATCTCTTTATGTAGCTTTTGGTGTACTACTATGGGAGATCGCTACCTACGGCATGTCCCCATACCCTGGCATCGACCTGTCCCAGGTTTATGACTTGCTGGAGAAAGGGTATCGCATGGAGCAGCCAGAAGGATGCCCCCCGAAGGTCTATGAGCTAATGAGAGCTTGTGAGTAACTTCATCTTGCTTCAAGAGTTTATTGGTGTCCAGTAGCCTAGAATTGAATGTATAAGCATAATATTATTATTCATCGTGGTTTACACCCCTTTATCAATACTGGCCACAGGGCAGAGATTGCTATAAAAGTGGTGTTACTAGTCCGGGCGGGGGCGCTGGAGCTCTGAGTTCTCTGTCTGCTTCATACCCTTTATCTCTTAGTATATTTAGGCATGATATGTTAATTATTTTCTGTAAACCATCTTCTCACTACGTGCTTTTCGCTCCTTTAGGTTGGCAGTGGAATCCCGCCGAAAGACCTTCCTTTGCCGAGACACACCAAGCCTTCGAAACAATGTTCCATGACTCCAATATAAATGAAGGTAGGTTATTATTAACCTGACAAAATGGGAATGGAGATTTGAGGAATTCTTTCTATCATGTCATACGATTCGTCATCACTTGCTCATCGGTGGTAGCCCTTATTGATCCGTTTTGCTAGTTTAGGTCTTTGGTTTTTTCATAGATTTTCCTTGCACAGCAGAACTGCTGTACAGCGAAATATCGTGCAACCCCATTACCCGTGGACCGGGCTGTGTTGCAGTTATCTACAAAGTGAGCAGTCAGGAGTTTCACTTTGTCCAACAAATGACAGAAATAATTTGGTCCCTTCATTCTTGTGATCTTTCGGATCCAAAAGTCACACACTCGCGTGTCCTAAAATTATCGGGTCATACAGCATTAAACCCATACATCCCAGGGGTTGAATAGCACTGCATTATTTGGGGTTACTGATGATTGAACGTGCTCGGAAAAGGTGTTATCTAAGCATGCTCTGGTGCTAACCGAGTGTCTTCAGCGTGCTCGAGAAATATGTTCGAGCCCCCGCGGCTGTTCGACAGTCACAACACATGCAGGGATGGCCTAACAAACAGATAATCCATGCATGCGTATGCGTTTGACCTTTTTCTCGGGAGCTTTGCATTGTATACACTGCAGTATTTATTAAAAAAAAAATAAAAAAATTATATAATAGAGGATTTGTTTCCTTTCTGTAAAATTTTCTCTATAAGTTCCGTTAGTGATAAAAAACCCACTAAGCTTTACTCACCCTCACTGGGTCCAGTTATTAGTCTTCTCCTCTGCTCCCAATGTCTGATATTGACTGCAGCGCTGACATCATTCGACACTGAGCTTTGGCGGCTATCAGCGACCCATGTCATCTTCTCGACATGGACCCTGCGCTTACTGACTGGCTGCAGTGCTGTCGATAACAGACACCGGGAGTAACAGCGCAGACTCCGCACTGGACCTGGTGAGAGTGAATAAAACTCTGTTTGTTGCTTCTTTATTTTTAATATACGAATATCAAAGCTTATAGTAAAAACTTTACTGAAGGGGACATCCCCTATAAACCATTATAGATGAGTAATAATGTAGCTGAAAGCTTCCTGGTGGTCAGTGACACCATTTAGTGTATCCCTGATGTGACCCGGGCATGTTGTTCCACTTGCAGAGGTCGCTGAAGAGCTCGGGCGCACAGCTTCCTCCACATCATCTTATCAGAGCCGTCTTCCCCTGCTGCCCTCTAAGTCCCGAACCCTGAAGAAGAAAGCGGACAATAAGGAGAACATTGAAGGCACCGGCGATTCGTCAGATAACTCCACCTCGAGCACAACGCCAGGTAATCGAGATGCAGATATGTTTCCTGTGCTCATTCCATGTTTTTGAACCGCTGTTATGTTGGCTAGAATCTGTCTTTACATGCGACTGCGACATTTTTGAGATTTGCCATTTTTCTTATTAGGAGTTCTTCGTGGATCTCCTGTAGCAAGTGGCTCCCCAGCTCTTCCACGCAAACAGAGGGACAAATCTCCGAGCAGCTTACTGGGAGACTCCAAAGAAACCACATTTACACGGGACCGAAAGGGAGGATTCTTCAGCTCTTTTATGAAGAAAAAGAGTGCCCCGCAGCCGCCAAAACGCAGCAGTTCCTTTCGGGAAATGGAGAACCAGCCTCACAAAAGGCCAGAACTAACTGGAGAGCTGGCGGCTTTCCAGGCACTCGATGCTCTAGACACTCCGGCTTCTCCAGCCTCCCATAAGTGTTATGGGGGCACATCTCAGCGGGGTTTTGCAGAAGAACCCGTGGGGGGAGTTAGTGGAGGATGGACAGGGATATCTGGCTTCTTCACACCTCGTCTCATAAAAAAGACATTTGGATTGCGGACTGGAAAACAAGGAAACACCGAGGATCAGTCCAAACCTTTCCCTAGGTCAAATTCCACATCATCCATGTCTCCTGTCGTTTCAGAGCAAGACAGGATGTCCATGACACTCCCCAGAAACTGCCATCGGACTAAGGTGCAGCTAGACCATGCTGCCTCAGTGTCTTCACAGCCGGAGGAGAACCAGCAGGAACTTCCAAGAACTGCATTAGATATGGCGCCCCCACAGCCACATAGAGATAGGGGAAAGCCCAAATTGCTTCCACGGACTGGAGGTGGCGAGCGGAATGGTGGTCTGCGCACGGGTGCAGATGAGAGGTCATCGCCCAACAAGCATATCGGAGGCGCCTCTTCATCTTTCCATTCTGCCACTCACAACCACAAAGTGCCCGTTCTCATTTCTCCGTCCCCGAGGAACGTGTCTTCGGATATTCAGCTGGTCGGCATGGATTCTTTAGGACACACGTTCAAATTGCTCCAGGAGCACGTTCCGTCTGGTACTGAGAAAGACCGCCCTGCTCATCGCCGGCTGAAACCTAAATGTGCGCCCCCTCCTCCTCCAAATGTAAGATTCCTGCAACATCAGCCTGCAGATGAGACGGCCTCAGCCGCACCTTCGCAGCCGCCCGTCACTGAAAGGGCAACCAAGCCTTCCCGGCCCATGCTGCCACCACCTCCTCCTGTTAGCCAAGTAGGGAAGCTTTCCAATGGGGCAGCAGTGGGTGGTAGGGGAGCGTTACGGAAGTCCAAGCAACCTGCAGAGAAGGTTCCTGCAGAAAAAATAAGCAAAGAAGCTCTTTTGCAGTGTGCGGGAATGCTGTCCAGTGCACTGACCGTTCCCCAACCCAACAGCCAGCTGGTTGACACCGGACATCAGCTTCTGGACTATTGCACTGGATACGTTGACTCCATACCCCAAACTCGGAACAAATTTGCCTTTCGAGAGGCCGTCAGTCGATTAGAGGTCAGTTTGCAGGAGCTGCAGGTGTCATCCGCAGGTGCTGGGGCAGGAAACGCGTCGTCTGCTTCCCAGGGCTCCAACCCCGTACTTAATAACTTACTGTCCTGTGTACAGGAGATCAGCGATGTGGTGCAGAGGTAGCTATAGATGCAAAAAACCCTAAAGTGACTGTCACCAAGCTCATGCACTGGCAAGTGTGGGACGGAGGCTAGTAACCTCATGTGCGGGGGACGCCGTGGATGGGGGGTCAGCCTCTCTTTTATGGAAGAAATCGTGCTACGCTGGTTTTGACCGATTAGATACAAATCCAGCAGAACACATTTTAACACTAAGACACCAGATGTTTTACTTTTTTTTTTTTTTCTCTCTCTTTTTTTTTTTTATCATGTTTGCTTTGCTTTGTGTCCTTTTTTTTTTTTTTTTTTTTTTTTTTCTTTATACATCTCAGGTTTAATATATTTATCTCCAATTGGAGCCTTATTTTCCTCCATGGGTCCAAAAACTAGTTATGGAAGTTGGGTCTGTCAGTTGTCTCATGATGGTGCGTGGATTCATCTCGGTGCCTCTGGGTAGAGTTCGGTGTATATACCGTATGTAGAGCCAAGAAAGAAGACAATAGGGACAAGTCATTTGTTGTGCATGAATGGATTTGGCAGTGCCCATCGCCTTCTCCATTAGCAGAGATCAAATTGGGTAGGGGTGTTGTATTCTTCATGCCTTTTATGCTGGAGGTGGCGACTGGTTTGGAAACTCTCGGCAGCGGTCCTGACAGGGTGGTATCGTGTCTCCATGGTCTATGCACCATCCTACAGACCCAGCTTATGATTTCACCGGGCGACAGTCACTCAGTCACCTTGTCCCCGAGTTCCTATTCCCTAGTAGGTGCCATTCCCATAAATATTCCTGCTGCTTCCGTTGTATGTACCCGATGGGAACACTAGCTATGAACGTATAGGTCATGAAATCTGACATGTTACAGAAATTGTGCTTTTTTTCCACCATGTTTATTGGTTTTCCACTTTCTGTACCATCATAGCATGTTTTTCTATGCATTCTCTAAACCACCGTGTGATGTGACTGCTTCGCCCACCGTCGGCACTAGTGTCCGTGTACTTGGCACACATTTTTTGGATGCCACTTAATCATTGAGTTATGATCTATTGTACCTCAGCCCGGGGTGCGCACTCACTTTCTGTAAAGCATAATCTGCAAAAAAATATGTATGTGGGAGCATTTTTTGTGATCACGGCTGTGCACACACAGTTATTGAATGCAATGGTCTGATACGCTGTTACTGGGCAGTACTGGAAAACGGTCATAACTGGAGTCTCCATTATTAGGTTGGTGGTATAGGGGGTGCATTTACTTGTGCAAACGTCTTGCCTGATATCCACTGTAACCTTGATGTCGTCAGTAGCGATGGGGGGGCGCTCGCCGGATGTATAGGTGGGAGGTATATCCACTTCAGTCACTGCTATATTGGCATTGACGTCTTCCCGTGTATAGTGATGAGCACAAAAGTCATTTATTTTATTCCAACCATCAAATGCTAATTTAAGACCACGATATCCTAATACTAGATGACTGCAGATTGCAAGTGCTTCGATTTTAGCAGGAAGGCAAATTTTATAAACGTAGATCATAAATGTCAGCCTGGGTCGGCTGCAGAAGATTGGGGTTATAATAAGTGGATGGTGAGGGCTGTAAACTTGGATCACTTCCCACCAGGACAAATAGAGCGCAGTGAACGCACCTTTTATCATAGACGTGTCAGTGCCTTGGCACCTTTGCACCCCAGTGACCACCGCACATAGCATTTTAGCCACCTGAATGTAGTTTTGATTTATTTGTGGGTATTGGAAACTATGCTGCATGTACTAATAGTGGCCTGCTGTTCTTCCTTTACTTGCGCCCCTCGCTGGGTCACAGAGGTAACCTTGCCCTCCATAACAGTACTGTCAATTCTGCACATAGCAGAATATGTGCATTTCATGATTGTCTGCCGCCACATGTCCCTGCAAAAGCAGACACTTGGGCCAGTAATCGCTTACCAATGTATTGCTGCAGTAAAGGCTGCTCCAGCGACTCCTGCGGAGGGGGCCGTACAAGACGCAAACACTACAGCATAATTGGGTTGTATGAGACTACGAAAAAGTCTATAGCGCCCCCTCCTGTTCATAGGCAGCGTCTGGTACTGCAGCTCAAGTGATCAAGGCTGACCTGCAATGCCAGACACCACACATGGGCAAAAGTGGCGCTGTTTCTTATTTATACAACTACGATTAAGTCTGAATTATGGCCAATATCTGATTCTGCACCTTCCAGGGGTTTAGGAAGACGAGATATTGGAACTTGTTTGACAGCATCCTACTTTGAGAGCTTTAAGTCGCAGAGATCTTATCTTTTCATGGGAGCACAAACTTCTAATTTCTCGGCTTCCTGGACCCCGATAAATAAGATTCTGTATTTGAGAGGGCGCGTTCAACAACACTAAGACCTTATAATGTCCTTCATTTCTATATCTTTGTCACCAAGCTCCTCAGTTTGTCTTCCCAAAAGTCTCCCCCCTCGGCAGGTTACCTTTGTGATGCCTCTTGCACTACATACTTGGGATCACTACCAATCCAAAAAGCATTGCAGGAGAACACGTCGTCTCTGGGATAGCCGGTGCTGCACACCTCCGCCTTGCTTCCTACAATCCACCAGTGTTTTTCTTTCTTTTTCTATATATATAGTTCTTGTAATATATTTTGTTGGTGTTTTTATTTTTTTTTTAATTTAATTCTCACTGGTTTATTTTCTGACTGTGAACAGCTAACAGTGTTAAATGTGATGTGAATGTGACTTTTGGAATGGATGACATGTTAAATATATAATTTTTTTTGTTATTTTTAAGAAAAACAACAAAAAGAGAAAAGGATGTTGCAATATTTTAAAGCAAATAAACTTGAAGCCTCTGCTCTTGTCTGTCTTGAAATGATCTTTTACTTTTTTTTTTTTTGTATTTTGTATTTTGTCATTGTAGTCTGTGGAGGTGATTTACGATCATACGCCTTTCTCAAAAATATAATTGGAAAAAAAAAACGTTCACTCTAATTTAGTAGTAAAAGCTGGGCTTTTAGAGAGGACGACTGCAGTTGGGATCACCACTGTCCCACTATCTTGTCAGCTGTGGGAGACTTCTTGCCTCTGTGTTGCAAGATGCCACTGACTGTGCAGCATGTGAACACTGGCAATCTGTGCGGCGGCCTTCACGCTGGATGTAGTGGTAGCTCAGATGGTTTCTAGTGATGAAGGAATGTGCTCGGATAAGGCGTTATGCAAGCATGCTCGGGTGCTGAGTGTCTTCGGCGTGCTCCAAAAATATGTTCGAGTCCTCTTGGCTGTTAGACAATCCCTGCATGTGCTGCGGCTGTCTAACAAACAGGCACCCCCTGCATGTGCTGCGGCTGTCTAACAAACAGGCACCCCCTGCATGTGCTGCTGCTGTCTAACAAACAGGCACCCCCTGCATGTGCTGCTGCTGTCTAACAAACAGGCACCCCCTGCATGTGCTGCGGCTGTCTAACAAACAGGCACCCCCTGCATGTGCTGCTGCTGTCTAACAAACAGGCACCCCCTGCATGTGCTGCGGCTGTCTAACAAACAGGCACCCCCTGCATGTGCTGCTGCTGTCTAACAAACGGGCACCCCCTGCATGTGCTGCGGCTGTCTAACAAACGGGCACCCCCTGCATTTGTTGCGGCTGTCTAACAAACGGGCACCCCCTGCATGTGCTGCGGCTGTCTAACAAACGGGCACCCCCTGCATGTGTTGCGGCTGTCTAACAAACAGGCACCCCCTGCATGTGCTGCTGCTGTCTAACAAACAGGCACCCCCTGCATGTGCTGCGGCTGTCTAACAAACAGGCACCCCCTGCATGTGCTGCGGCTGTCTAACAAACAGGCACCCCCTGCATGTGCTGCTGCTGTCTAACAAACAGGCACCCCCTGCATGTGCTGCTGCTGTCTAACAAACGGGCACCCCCTGCATGTGCTGCTGCTGTCTAACAAACGGGCACCCCCTGCATGTGTTGCGGCTGTCTAACAAACGGGCACCCCCTGCATGTGCTGCTGCTGTCTAACAAACGGGCACCCCCTGCATGTGCTGCGGCTGTCTAACAAACGGGCACCCCCTGCATGTGCTGCGGCTGTCTAACAAACAGGCACCCCCTGCATGTGCTGCTGCTGTCTAACAAACAGGCACCCCCTGCATGTGCTGCTGCTGTCTAACAAACGGGCACCCCCTGCATGTGCTGCGGCTGTCTAACAAACGGGCACCCCCTGCATGTGTTGCGGCTGTCTAACAAACGGGCACCCCCTGCATGTGCTGCGGCTGTTGAACAGCTGCAAGACGTGCATGCAGCTGCAGGGACGTGGAACATATTTTTCGAGCACGCCGAGATCGGATAGCACTATATCCAATCACGTTCTCTCATCACTAGTGGTTTCCTCCTAGTTATGGTGCCACAAAAGAAGGTAAAAAGTAAAAGTTGCATCAATGAAATACTGATGAAAGTTATCTGTTTTGCCAATGAAATGTATTTGAGGAAAGCAGGGCTGTGGAGTCGGTTAATGTTACATTTTAAATTTATATTTAAAAAAAAAAAATAAATAATAAACCTACAACTTAAAATTTACAAAATGCGCTCTACAGTTATGTGCAAAATAACAGCAATTGTGAACAAGTGAAAAAAAGCTCAATCCTCATAATAGCATTTACTGTATTTCCACAAAACACCAAGGGAGCTGCACATTCGATTACAAATGAAAATATTAACAAAATATCAATATCTAAACTGAAAAAAAAGGCTACGTTCCCACGGTCAGGAATCGGCAGCACATGTCTGCTTCATCCAAAGTGCTGCTGGCTATTGAGCGCAGGTGATTCTGCGTGTGGTCATTGGACCGTGCGGAATCTCCGCGTCCTATACATTGTGCAGGTGAGATTTATCTTGCGAAGACGCGTTTCCACAAGACAAATAGACATGCTGCAGTCTGGAAAGACGCGCCGCATGTTCTTTTCCCGGGGCTGTGGAGGTGGAGTCGGTGTCATGGAAATTGAGAAGTCGGAGGTTTGGCTTACTGACTCCACAGCCCTGCCTTCTCTACAGTTAAGCCACGGGTGTCGGTGCACACATGGTGCACCCTTTGGATTTCTTGAAAACCCATCCACTATGCTGTAACATCTGGCCGCTGTGCACAGATATTCCTGCCTGCACTACATGCCACAGTTCTTTTGCATTCTCCACAAATTTAAGCCAAAAAAAGCAGATTGAGATCTGGGCATCAGGCCGCCGCTTCATAACATCAATCTTGTTGGTCTGGAACCAGGATGTTGCAGTTTCCTGGTGTTTTTGGGGTCTTCATGCTGCTCAGACACCCATTTCAAGGGCATTTCTTCAGGAAAAAGGAACATCACTTCTTCCAGTATTTTGACATATTCTACTTGGTCCATGATATGTGCTAAATGGGCCAAAGTCCACAGTATGGGAAACATCCCCAAACCATTATTCTTGCACCTTCATGAGTCCAGTGTTTGAACCTTATCACAAACTGTCTGCGGCCTTCAGACCAGGCCCACGGACTTCATACGGCCCACCAAGTGATGTGCAGCCAGCAGCAGCTGTGATGGAGACGCTGCTCCATTCTTCCTATATTCATTTGTATTCGTGTCTTTTAGATGCAAATACATTTGAACACTGCAGCGCCTGGACTGGGGCAGAGCAGTGGGCGCCAATGTGCAGCAGCATGATGAGTAGGGCTGGTATCAGCACCTGGGCAAGTGCCGGGGTCCTCAGCAGGTGGGGGGTCCACTCGCCGCCGGGGTCACCGGTGTGCTATGGGGCCTGGTGCTGCTTGCTCGGAGCCCTGGTACTTGCGATACTTGCCTCTCCACCGCTGCAGCATCTTCCTCGTCTCCTGACTGTGACGTTTCAGGTCAGAAGATGCGATGACATGATTAGTGTGCGCCCTCTGCCTGAGCAGTCACACTGCAGAGAGCTGGAAGACGCCGACACTGAGGAGTTTGGAGCAGAGCAGCGGCTAACGAGGAGTGGTGGGTATGCATTTCTTTCTTTTTTCTTTCTTTTTTTTAATGTTTGGAGCAATATATGGGGACCATTATATATGGATTGGGCTCATCATATACTGGAGCATTATATGGGGCCTACCATATACTATATGGAGGATTATATGGGGCCCATTCTGTATGGAGCAATATGGGGCCCATCCTATACTGTATGGAGCATTATATGGCGCCCATTATATTGTATGGGGCCCATCAAAAACTGCATGGAGCATTATATGGGGCTCAGTATATTGTATGGGGCCCATCATGTACTGTATGGAGCATTATATGGGGCTCATTATACTGTATGGAGCAATATACGGGGCTCATTATACTGTATGGAGCAATGTATGGGACTCATTATACTGTATGGAGCATTATGTGATGCCCATAACTGTATGGAGGACTATACTGTCCGGTTTCTGAGCTATTGATATTATTCATGTAATGTAAGAAGTGAAATATTTGGCATTGTACTACACCTATATTTCTCTGCCGTATCTCTGCATCATGAATTGTGGTATGTGTTAAAGGGGCCCACGAAAGCCTGGAGATGGCCCTGATAATGAGGTCAGCACAATGATGTCATTCCACTGCTGCCGGGGCCGCAGAGGGTGAGGAGAACATTGGGCTGGTAAGAAACATGCTTTTATTTTAGATGGAAGGGCACATAAAGGGGCAGTGGAGGACATTATGGGGCAATTGGCATATTGTGAAGGGGTATAGTATAGCTGGGGGCAGTTGCGACAATATGCAGAGTGGCAATGTAGGGGGAGATATTGGGAAAGGGGCAATTTGGGGCTGATATTATGGAGGGGCAGAGTGGGGGATATTTTGTACAGGAATCACAATGAGGGGCAATTATTTATTTGGGGTGTGACATAGGAGATATTTATGGGGCAGTATTATGATATTTTTGTGTTTCAGGGCACCGTTTCGGAAAGAGCTGCTGAAGATAGAGAAGAGGGAAGTCTACAGAGACGAGCTTTGGACATGATATCTCATCATAGTGTTTGGACAAAATGGAGAAGAAAAGAATGACTTCAATCTGAACAAATGTCAGCTACCTGGATGTGTATATGTATATAATATGTGATACTGTCTGCATCTGTTTTTGTGTTTTTTTTTTCTCTTTCTTAAAGCAAAAACTCTCAAAATTCTTCTAAAATACTCAAAACTTGGTTTTGGGGATGTAGTAATGTACTAATGGTTGTTTTGGTGGCATATTCATGTAATTACCCGTTTTTTTAAAAAAAAGTGCAACTCTTGGGATTGGTTCAGTATGGCAATGTAGCCTTTGGACCAAAATAAAGTTGTGCCCCCCTGCTTTAGACCCATTAAGGATAATCTTGCTCTCATATGTCCGTAGAATATTGCACCACTTCTCAAGTCAATGTGTTGTTTGGCAAAGTAACCTTTTCAACACATTTTCTTTTCAGCAATGGTACTTTAAGGTGCCATTGTTTGGCTTTACATACAGTTATATGAAAAAGTTTGGGCACCCCTATTAATCTTAAGCTTAATGTTTTATAAAAATTGTTTTTTTTGCAACAGCTATTTCAGTTTCATATATCTAATAACTGTTGGACACAGTAATGTTTCTGCCTTGAAATGAGGTTTATTGTACTAACAGAAAATGTGCAATCTGCATTCAAACAAAATTTGACAGTTGCATAAGTATGGGCACCTCACCAGAAAAGTGACATTAATATTTAGTAGATCCTCCTTTTGCAAAAATAACAGCCTCTAGTCGCTTCCTGTAGCTTTTAATGAGTTCCTGGATGAAGGTATTTTTGACCATTCCTCTTTACAAAACAATTCCAGTTCAGTAGAGTTTGATGGTCGCCGAGCATGGACAGCCCTCTTCAAATGATCCCACAGATGTTCAATGATATTCAGGTCTGGGGACTGGGATGGCCATTCCAGAACAGTGTAATTGTTCCTCTGCATGAATGCCTGAGTAGATTTGGAGCGGTGTTTTGGATCATTGTCTTGCTGAAAGATCCATCCCCTGCGTAACTTCAACTTTGTCACTGATTCATGAACATTATTGTCAAGAATCTGCTGATACTGAGAGGAATCCATGCGTCCCTCAACTTTAACAAGATTCCCAGTGCCGGCATTGGCCACACAGCCCCAAAGCATGATGGAACCTCCACCAAATTTTACTGTGGGTAGCAAGTGTTTTTCTTGGAATGCTGTTTTTTTTGCCGCCATGCATAACGCCTTTTTGTATGACCAAACAACTCAATCGTGGTTTCATGAGTCCACAGGACCTTCTTCCAAAAAGAAATTGGCTTCTCCAAATGTGATTTTGCATACCTCAGCCGACTCTGTTTGTGGCGTGCTTGCCTAAACGGCTTCTTTCGCATCACTCTCCCATACAGCTTCTCCTTGTGCAAAGTGCATTGTATAGTTGACCGATGCACAGTGACACCATCTGCAGCAAGTTGATGCTGCAGCTCTCTGGAGGTGGTCTGAGGATTGTCCTTGACTGATCTGACCATTCTTCTTCTCTGCCTTTTTGATATTTTTCTTGGCCTGCCACTTCTGGCCTTAACAAGAACTGTACCTGTGTTCTTCCATTTCCTTATTATGTTCCTCACAGTGGAAATTGACAGGTTAAATCTCTGAGACAGCTTTTTGTATCCTTCCCCTGAACAACTATGTTGAATAATCTTTGTTTTCAGATCATTTGACAGTTGTTTTGAGGAGCCCATGATGCCACTCTTCAGAGGAGATTCAAGCAGGAGAACAACATGCAAGTGGCCACTTTAAGTAGCTTTTCTCATGATTGCATACACCTGGCTATGAAGTTCAAAGCTCAATGAGGTTACAAAACCAAAAAAAGTGCTTTAGTAAGTCAGTAAAAAGTAGGTAGGAGTATTTAAAACAAGAAAATGATAAGGGTGCCCATACTTATGCACCTGTCAAATTTTGTTTGAATGCAGATTGCACATTTTCTGTTAGTACAATAAACCTCATTTCAAGGCAGAAACATTACTGTGTCCAACAGTTATTAGATATATTAAACTGAAATAGCTGTTGCAAAAAAAACAACAATTTTTTATAAAACATTAAGCTTAAGATTAATAGGGGTGCCCAAACTTTTTCATATAACTGTATGTGTCTTCTGATGATTGCAGGACTCCCAGGCAACTGAAGATCCCCTTTGATTGATCATTGGATGCTTCTTCACAGCTCACACAACCCATCATAATTTCTCATCACTTGTGACTCTAAATTACCTTTATCACCGATTTATCCCTCCACCGTCTACTTCTATTATGCAATCCTCTGGATAAGGCCGGAGACACACTGGTGCGAGAGACGGCCGAGTCTCGCTGGTTAAAAGCAAGCTGTGGCACCTGCACTCCGGAGCGGAGCGTGCGGCTCCATGTATTGCTATGGAGCCGCACGCTCCGCTCCGGAGTGCAGGTGCCACAGCTTGCTTTTAACCAGCGAGACTCGGCCGTCTCTCGCACCAGTGTGTCTCCGGCCTAAAGCTCAGTCTATAAATATATTTTGCTGAATGTTAAATACACATGGTAGTGGGGAGGCAGCCAACTCCTTCTTCACGCGGTCATTCCCCCTTCCTGGAAGGACACAGCAATGTATAGGGGTCATTGTACGGGTTATTTATCCTACAGTGTAATATTTTATCAGTGTGAGTATTTACCGTAGATTGGGGGATAGTATGATCATTGCTACCAGAGGTTAAGTGGAATCCCATAACTGATCATTATAGAAGATGTCTTTTGCCTGTGATGGACATTACAGGGGATCAGGTGGGCTCACACACTGGAGAACTGCATTATAGTCACAGAATTAATACCCACAGCCATAATGTAAATGTGAGAATATGGTACTTGTTGTAGAAGTTACTTAAATATAAGTTCGCAGTGCACAAATCAGTGCAACAAAAAGTCTAAATTCTAGGTATAAACTATTTTTCTGAGCAGACTGTCAAAGTATCCATAAAATATATAGAGAGATATATGCCTTATGTTCAACATCTATATCTGTAACTGAACAGACAATGGGGCAGATGTATTCTTATTTATATAGCACCATTGATTCCTTTGTGCTGTACATGAGAAGGGGTTACATCAAAATACAAATCTCTTACAGTAAGCAAACTAACAATGACAGACGGATACAGAGGGGCGAGGACCCTGCCCTTGCGGGCTTGCAGTCTACAGGATGGTGGGGAAGGAGACAGTAGGTCGGTGGTTGCAGTAGCTCCGATGGTGTTGAGGTGGCCGCGCGGTCATTGCAGGCTGTAAAGGCTTCTTTGAAGAGATGGGTTTTCAGGTTCTGTTTGAAGGATCCAAATCTGGTGGATAACCGGACATGTTGGGGCACAGAATTCCAGAGGATGGGGGATATTCGGGAGAATTCTTGGACGCGATTGGGTGAGGTGTGAATAAGGCTGGGTTCAGATTGCGTTAGTGCAATCCGTTTAGCGCGAGCGCTAGCGGATTGCGCTAACGCAATGTCTTTTTCGGGGCCGCGTTCAGGGGTCGCGTTAACGTCCCCGCTCTCGCAGATCCCCGATCTGCGAGAGCGGGGAACGGACCTCTGGCGCGCCGCGGACGCTGCAAGCAGCGTCCGAGGCGCGCTACAAAAGACCGGCACATCGCTAGCGCGTGCCGAAAATGACACGCGCTAGCAATGCGCTCTAACATTGCCGGCAATGGGAGCGCTAACGGACGCGGTGCACGGCGTTAATTTCGCCGTGCAACGCTGTCCGTTAGCGCTATCCCATTAACGCAATGGGAACCTAGCCTAAAGGTACCTTCACACGAAGCGACGCTGCAGCGATAGCGACAACGATGCCGATCGCTGCAGCGTCGCTGTTTGATCGCTGGGGAGCTGTCACACAGACCGCTCTCCAGCGACCAACCATGCCGAGGTCCCCGGGTAACCAGGGTAAACATCGGGTTGCTAAGCGCAGGGCCGCGCTTAGTAACCCGATGTTTACCCTGGTTACCAGCGTAAAAGTAAAAAAAACAAACAGTACATGCTCACCTGCGCGTCCCCCAGCGTCTGCTTCCTGACACTGACTGAGCTCCGGCCCTAACAGCACAGCGGTGACGTCACCGCTGTGCTTTCACTTTCACTTTAGGGCCGGAGCTCAGTCAGTGTCAGGAAGCAGACGCTGGGGGACGCGCAGGTGAGCATGTACTGTTTGTTTTTTTTACTTTTACGCTGGTAACCAGGGTAAACATCGGGTTACTAAGCGCGGCCCTGCGCTTAGCAACCCGATGTTTACCCTGGTTACCAGTGTAAAATATCGCTGGTATCGTTGCTTTTGCTTTCAAACACAACGATACACGGCGATCGGACGACCAAATAAAGTTCTGGACTTTATTCAGCGACCAGCGACATCACAGCAGGATCCTGATCGCTGCTGCGTGTCAAACGAAACGATATCGCTAGCCAGGACGCTGCAACGTCACGGATCGCTAGCGATATCGTTTCGTGTGAAGGTACCTTTAGTGTGGAGGAGAGAAGAGGTCTTGGGAGGATCGGAGATTACGTGAGGGAAGATATCGGGAGATTAGTTCTGAAATATAAGCAGGAGAAAGGTTATGGATGGCTTCGTAGGTCAGTGTTAGTAATTTGAACTGGATACCCTGAGGGAATGGGAGCCAGTGAAGGGATTTGCAGAGAGGAGTAGCGAGGAGAGAGATGACTTAGTCGGGCAGCAGAGTTAAGGATGAACTGGAGGGGTGCGAGAGTGTTAGAAAGTAGGCTACAGAGGAGGATGTTGCAGTAGTCTAGGCAGGAGATGATTAGGGTACGCACTGGCATTTTGGTAGAGTGAGGGTTGAGGAAAGGACGGATTCCGGAAATGTTTTTGAGCTAGAGGTGGCAAGAGCTTGGATGTGTGGTTTAAAGGACAGGGCAGAGTCAAGGGTCACTCTGAGACAGTGGACTTCTGGGATGGTGGGGTGATGTCATTTATTGTGATAGATCAGGTAAGGAAGATCTGTGAGATGGAGGAAAGATAATTTTAGATTTAAAGGAAAAAAGGAATGTAGTCAGCTTACCGGTCTTAGAAGAAATCCCCAGACCTGCCAACGCCCAGCACGGTTCGGGGTGAGCGCCCACAGCAAATGAAGGAAAAAAAAAAAAGAGAAATGATCCAGCTGGAGGTGGAGGCAGTTGCGACTTTGTGAGACTTTATTTAACAACTAAAACGATACATCGTTCTTCAAAAAAATCTTTGCATAGCAAACACCTGGCACACCAGTGAGGAGGATCACTGGTCATGATCATGAGTAAAATTTCATAGTTGAAACGTGTTGATCCTCCTCACTGGTGTGCCAGGTGTTTGCTATGCAAAGATTTATCGTTTTAGTTGTTAAATAAAGTCTCACAAAGTCGCAACTGCCTCCACCTCCAGCTGGATCATTTCTCTTTTTTTTTTTTTCTTCATAATTTTAGATTTGTCCACATTGAGCGAGAGGAGAAGAAGGAGGATATGGCTGATAGGCACTCTGGGATTCTGGACAGCAGAGAGGTGACGTCTGGGCCAGAGAGGTAGATCTGAGTGTCATCAGCATATAGATGGTACTGGAAGCCATAGGACATTATGAGTAGTCCCAGGCCAAGGGTATAGATTGAGAAGAGAAGGCGTCCTAGGACAGAGCCTTGAGGGACACCAACAGAGAGGGGGCGAGATGAAGAGGTAGTGTGGGAACAGGAAATGTAAAATGTGCGGTTGGTGAGGTAGGAGGAGATCCAGGATAGGGCGAGGTCTTTGATGTCAAAGGAGGAGAGGATCTGTAGTAGGAGGCAGTGGTCAACTGTGTCGAAAGCAGAGGACAGGTCTAGGAGGAGGAGTATAGAGAATTGTCCCTTAGCTTTGGCTGTAAGTAGGTCGTTAGTAGTTTTGGTCAGGGCAGTCTCAGTGGAATGATGGGGACGGAAACAAGATTGTAGGTTGTCGAAAAGCGAGTTAGATGCAAAGTGAGAGGAGGGTTCAGAGTGGATGTGCTGCTCAAGGAGTTTGGAAGCAAAGATATGGGGTGATGGGTGGACATAGCGCTTGGGTAAAGGGATGGATTTTTGAGTATAGGTGTGATTGTGGCATGTTTGCAAGCAGAGGGGAAGGTACCAGAAGTTAGTGATAGGTTGAAGAGATGGGTTAGGGATGGGATAAGAGTGGTGGTGAGGTTTGGGAGGTGGGATGGGGTCTACTGCACAAGTGGTGAGGTGTGATTTGGAGAGAAGATGAGCAAGCTCCCCTTCAGTGATTTTGGAGAGAGAGGTTATGGGTTTAGGGCATTGGTCTGGTATACAAAGGGGTTGTGGTGGTCGGACAACAAAGACTTTCCTTGTTTGTTAGATCTTATTTTTGAATTGTGTGGCAAAGTTCTTGGCAGAGTTGAGGGAGGTTGGAGGCGGCAGTGGAGGGAGTTAAAAATGTTGAACCACCATGCCTATAATGATTAGATTAGCCTAGAGGAGCATAGACTAAATGATATGCTATATACCCTATATTCCACTGATTATTGTTTCACACAGAAGTGTTAGAATGAAGGAGATCTGTTCTAGAACTTTTGCAGTTTTCCAGTTTACCCTAACCTTTGAGCAGCAAGTTATCCTAATTAGTCATTTCAATTTAGCATTTTTCTTCCAAGTAAAGAGCAGAAGGGAAACTTTGTCCAGCCTTTTCCCACTGTAAAGCTGGGTAACACATTATTTGAATGCTATACCCATAAAAAGCTGGATGATGGCTGATTGGTAGAACTATATCATTAGCGGCAACTGCTGCATAATGCAGGGGTATTTGAGTAATAAGTATGTAACCAGCATCTTTTCCCCACACATCATACAGCGGTGGACATTTAAGCTTCCGTCCTTGTCCGTCAAGGCTTTAGAGCATAACACAGAGCATTATGTGGCGATTATGCCCCCATTTGATGGCAGATGCACCTTCCTGGAGTGGGATCACGTGTCATATCTATTCACATACTATCAAGGGTGAGCTCTGTTGCCCCAGGATGGGGTGAGAGGTTGTTGCCCGCAGCCCACCACTGCTTCTTATCACACACACCCTTTGGAGAAATTAATGTTTTTATTGAAGGTTTGTTGCAGTTGTGTCTAGAAAACCTTACAAAATTCCAGAACGATACACGATACTGGTGGAGGAGTGAGATTTGTGCTGCGCATGAATTTCGCTCACAGATGATTGTTGTCTAAAACCGGATCCATTGTAATAAACCACCAACGGTTGGAATTATTATTAATCCAGACATGGCAGAATCCATAGAAGTCAAGGTTTGACTCCCCTTTAGGAGCCTTCTCTACACCTTGGCAGAAACTTGTGTCTCCATAGAAAGTTTGGAATTACCCAGTCACAAGTGTAAGTAAAATACCATTATGATGTCTTTCTGAACTTTTCATGCAGAATTTTCCCCGTAAACTCAGTTTATCACCAGATTACAACAGCTGGATCAATAAATCGACTCCCATGCTGTACGTGACCCTGTAACATTCAGTAGTACCTGCTCATACTTGGGAAATCATGGTGAAAGCTGCAATTTCACAATGGCCAGCGATGATAGGTCGCCGACCACTCGTGTAGAATTTGGAACAGGGGAAAAAAAAATAGCGATGGATGTTGTAATTGTTAAACAATCAGGGTCAATATAAGCCACCTCTGACCCGAGGGGCGTACATGTGTGCACAGCCGGGGCAGCAGATAGTGAGGTCTCTGCACTGCGCACACTAGACAGGCGCACGGCGGATCTTGCATCAGCCGCAGTTGTGATCACAGTTAACGAGATCTCTCCAATTACAGGATGACCTTGTCTGCGACAATGACTGGAACGTGAACCCGGTGACTGAATGAACTCGTGTGCAGACACTACGTGAGGAATCTCATTGACTACAGGCAGGAATAGGATAAATTATTTATTTAAAAGGTTTCCAAAAAAAATGTAATAAATAAATAGCAAATTTAATATGATAAAAACAGATGTAACATGTTCAGGCGTATCTGTTCAATGCCCTGTAACCCAGTCCATAGTCTACCACTACTAAAGGTTGCAATGTCCGTTAGTGATGGGCGAATGTGCTGGGATGAGGTGTTATCTGAGCATGCTCGGGTGCTAACTAGAGTGTCTTCGGAGTGCTCGAAAAATATGTTCGAGTCTCTGCGGCTTCGTGTCTCGTAGCTGATCCACAAGAAACGCATGTGCGGAGACTCAAACATTTTTCGAGCATGCCGAAGACACTTGGTTAGCATTGGAGCATGCTCAGATAACACCTTGTCCGAGCACTTTCTCTCATCACTAGTGTCTATCAATCTTAGCAAAAGTCTTTCTCCTTCTGGTCTGCTGTAACTATGCTCCTTAAGCCCACCCCTACACATTATATCTCCGCCAATATCGATGGGTTCAGCCGACAGTCTAACCATAAGGCGCCGACTCATGGCAGATCGTATTGTCCCCAGCGATAAGCCGTTGACGCTGGACATGTCTGGTAACAGCTTTCTCCCAGAGAATAGAGGAACACTCGGCCAAACACGCACTCCTGAGAATGGGAGAGCCGGATGACATGGCTGCAGTTTGCCAATCGTTCACCAACTATTGTGTATGGCCGGCTTTAGAGTCTTTTGACATTGAAGTAAAGCTGATTCTTTGGACCACTTGTTTGCATCCTTGAGCTGAGAAAATCTTCTCGTCCTTTGGCACAAACAGGAGTTCTTGGATAACAGATTCCACGTCGTCCTCGTTGTAGGCCAGGCCCCGAGCCTCAACGACATCTCGAGCACAAAGCTTCACGTGTCGCCGCTCCAAGGGCAGAAAGGCCACAAACTCATCGATGAGATCTTGGGTCAGCAGCTGATGTGTCAGGAACTGATCTGTGAGGAACCATCGAGAAGATATAATTCATGGTGGAAGATTGGATTTATTGCAGGAGAGTTGTGAACTTTACAAACTAAAGATATTTACACTTTCAACCTAGTTGACTTGATGCATGTATGCCAGGAAAGCTCCAGTTGTACACGCTAAGCATGGCCATAAGGTTACATTACACAGAGGCTAAGAGAGTGGACTTTGGTGCCTGTGTGGCTGATACACCACCAAAAAAAGTACAGTATGTAATCGCATGGTAGATGTGACCTCAATTTATGCATTTGTCGGAGGCACACATCTCAAACACATCCTGGTCTATACATGAAACCGAGGTTCTAAATACCAGCAGAGCCCTTGTTAGGTGGTTTTCCAAAATTGAAAAGGCTCAAGGATGGAGCAAGAGACGCAACAGTGGGCCCCAATGAGAATTCTGTAACAGTGCCCCATCTACCATCTCTTCACCTTATATACATAGTATGGGGGACTCTTAGGGTACTGTTCCCACGGTCCGTAAACGCTGCAGGTTGGACGCTGCGTACATCCGCAGTGTCCAACCCGCAGCGGCCAGATGTTACAGCATAGTGGATGGGATTTAAATAAATCCCATGTCCTCTATGTGTGCACTGACGTCCACGGCTTCTCTGCGGAGCCGGACATGCGGCGCATCTTTTAAGACCGCAGCATGTCAATTTATCTTGCGGAGACGCTCAGTCTCCGCAAGATAAATTTCCCGTCCAATGTATTGGACGCGGTGATTCTGCACGGTTCAATTAACACATGCGGAATCACCTGCGTTGAAAAGCCGGCAGCGCTTTAGACGGAGTGGACGTGTGCTGCGTCCAAAGCACTGCCGGTTCCTGAAGACCGTGGGCACATACCCTTACTCCTCCAGAGAGCAGAAAACTATTGCTACATCTTCCTGGAGGAGAGCTGCTTTGCATACTTTTCCCCATTACGTAAATCTCCATCCAGCAGCGGGATCTTCCCCGACCAGTGCAGAGGTCACACTATAAACGACTTCCGATCATTAAGCCGATCAGGAGATCACGCAATCGGAGCCTGAGGATCACGTTCCGATAAAGTGTCACAAAGCTGTCTGCCCAGCAGTATACTCGCGGAGACCATGACCGCGCTGTGAACGGCTGCTTGTGCAATGTGCCATAAGTCAGATCACTATCTGTACCTTTGCTCTGGTGTATGGACGCTCTCAATGGGCGATCTAAATCATCCAGTGTGATCTCCTCACGATGACGCCCGGCTCTCCAGAAGTTCAGCGCTACTTCATTGATCATGCTGGCACCGACTCCACTGTACAAGAGGTAAGAAGGAGATAAACCCTCATTCACATCTATTTTTTTCTCGTTCAAGCAAATAAAGGCGCAATTTCCTTCAGTGTTTTAGATGACATTTTCATCTGTTTTTACCATCAGTGATTTTTTTTGTATAAAAAAAAAAAAGAGGGTTCTCAAACATCAAACAGACAAGCACTAGAACGCAGCATGGATGCCAAGAGTCCACGTCACTCACGGTCCCATAGACTTATATTGGCGGGTTTGATCCCTGACTAAGCTCAAAAATACATGTTTTTTTAGGGGGAACTGAGGGTCGTGGAAGACTGTTCACTAGAAAATGTTAGCACACATAGTCTATGGGACTGTTAACACAGACGCCTGAATGATATTTAAGGTGAATAAATGAGTACACCCCCTTTAAAATGTAGGATTTTAATCAATACCTCACTGAATACGAGCAGAATTTCCAAAAATGATACAACACTGAATTTCATAGAACATTTGTTTGTAACCCATAACATGAAAGTAAGGTTAATAATATAATATATTTGTAATGAAACAAAAGCTTCCGTTTTACTTAAATTAGATGATGCAAAAATGAGCACACCCCACATCAAACACTACTGCGTCTAGTATTTTGTATGACCTCTGTAATTTTTAAGGACAGCAGCAAATTTCTTAGGCCTGGAATGAACAATTTGGTGATATTTCAATATCTATCTTTTTTCCATTCTTCAAGAACGACCTCTTTTAGAGCCTGGATGCTGGATGGAGAGTGAGGACAACTCAGAATTCCTCATAGATGTTTGGTTGGATTCAGAGCAGGAGGCATTTGGCCACTGAATCACTTTCACCCCGTTCTTCAGAAATGCAACAGATGTGTGTTTTGGATCATTGTCATGTTGAAAAAAAAGCATGGCGTGAAGGCGGCATTTTATCTTTCACTATACAGCAGTACATCTGTGAATTCACGATACCATCAATGATATGTAGCTCTCCAACACCAGCAGCACTCATACAGCCTCCACATAAGGACCCGGCCACCACCATGTTTCTCTGTAGGCACCATGCATTTTTCTAAATTCTTTTTTTCTAAATATGTAGTGCCTCCAGTGATACCTGTTGGTGGTAGTGTCCGTTATGTGGGGTGTTGCTGGTGTCGGGAGGTACATTTTATTGATGGTATCATGAATTCACTGCTGTATAGTGAAAGAGAAGATGCCGCCATCACTCCATGCTCTTTGTAGACGTGCACTTTTCCAACATGACAATGATCCTAAGTACAAATCTGTCGCATTTCTGAAGAACGGGGTGAAAGCGAGTCAGTGGCCAAGTGTCTCCTGATCTGAATCCAACCAAACATCTATGAGGAATCCTGAAGAGACGAGTTGCCATGACTCTCCTTCCAGCATCCAGGCTCTAAAAGAAGTTGCTCTAGAAAAGTGGAAATAAATAGATATTGCACTATGTTGCCAACTTGTTCATTCCAGGTCTAGGAGACTTGGTGCTGTCCTTAAAAACTATGGAGGTCATACAAAATACTAGATGTAGTAGTGTTTGACGTTGGATGTACTCATAATTGCATAAACTAATTTGAGTAAAACTGAAGATTTTGAAATGAAAGTTATACTATTGACCTTACTTTCATGTTGTGGGTTAAAAAAAAATGTTTTATGAAACTCAGTCTTGTCAAAATTTTGGAAATTGTTCTCGTGTTCAAGGTAGATTAAAATCTTACTTTCCAAAAGGAGTGCACTCATTTATGCCCCATGAGTATTACAAGGGTCTCATTCGCACGGCTACTATGATCATAAACTCAGACCCATAAGTGGGTTCAATGACCCATCTCTACAGCATGATGAATCCCACCCAGACCATGGCGTGCAGCTGACGTCGAAGACTATATATTAGGGAATTGCTCACTACGCAGTTTTCTAACATAGTGGACAAGGTACCTTTACGACATTACTATGGGAATACTAATTTTGGCAACTTCCTACCTGAGGAATATAAAGATGCTCTTTGTGTTCTGCGTCTCCTCCGGGTTTAAAAGTGGGAAGAGGGACTGGAGAAGACCTGCCGGCAGCTTGTCCGTCTCATCAAACACAAACAAGGGCTGCGCACAGTGCGACGAGACTGCCTGGATCTGCTTTCTCAACTGGACCTGGAAAGAAGTCAAATCTATGAGTAATTTGGCACAGTGACAATGTTCAGGATCTGCTGTAATACTACAGAGTCGTGTGCTGTTGGATAGGGGCAGCCGTTATAGCTGGGACCTCTGAAGGCGGAGGTCTTATCAATAACCATTGATTAGGTCAAATGCACAAAGTGGTAGCCAGTCTAGATGGAAAGTGATGGTGTTACAAGTGGGCGAAGGGGTCAGCTCGGGATGGGTGCTTCCAGCTTTATCTCTGGTGTAATGGCTACTCCATATGAATATATTTAGGTGAACTATGGAAGTAAAGGCTGGAGGCGTAGATAAGGCGGCCTGGGATAACGTTACCTTGTAGGCTTCCACATGTGACAGATGAGGAAAATGCAGCTGTGGGATGAACACTCTGGTACACCGGCTCCGCTGACCATCCTGGTATAGATTCTCGGCAATGATCCGGGCAGCCAAGTTCTTACCGGTTCCAGTCCAACCATGGAATGACAGAGCCAATGTCTTTTTTGCGCCATCTTCCTGCAGAAACTTCTCCAGTGAAGTTAGTATCTGCTTCACAGCCAGGTGCTGCCCGTGAACTCTCCGCTCCAAGTCCCACTGGAGACCTAGAGGCGAAGTGAAGAGGAAAAGCTGAATATAGGAGAAATATCTGATTTCACCCGTTAGCTGTATTTGGCAATGAGACGCTCGTGTCGTGGTTTTTTTCTCTCACCTGTGAGATTGTTAGTAATTGGCTTCCGTGCAAAATCTGAGCCATCCAGTACTTTGGCGTACCAGTCCGTCAGGAGGTGTAGGGGGTCCCAGCTCCACTCTGCAATACAAAATGTATGAATATCATCGGCGTAGAACTAATAACAGGTCATCCAAGGCAAAATAACACTGTTCTGGCTCCACTTCTCGTGGACCATAAGGACATGGCATCTATGGATTGTGTGCTTTGACTAGGGCAGTGTTTTCCAAACTCCAGTCCTCACGACCCCCACAGGTCATGTTTTCAGGATTTCCATGGTGTGGCACAGGAGAGAGAATTCCTGATGCCTTCATGATATTCCCCTCACCTGTGCAATACTAAGGAGATCCTGAGAACATGACCTGTGGGGGCTGTGAGGACTGGAGTTTGGGAAACACTGGACTAGACCCTTTGGTCTGCCACGTGTGGACAGATGCAGTCTGAGAATTTAGTCCTCGAACCACAAAAAAGTTGTGCACCTTTGATTTAGATCATACATGGCTTTGATAATTATCAAAGCCATTTATGATCTAAATCAAAGGTCTACAACCATAATCTTTCCAATTCTGGCACAATTGTGCAAAAATATCCCTGGGCATTGAGTGATGTGCTATTGGTGAGAGCAGATCTGGCCCACTCACCCATATGGTGCTGCTTATCGTCACACTTGTCAGGCCACAACCAGCACTGGAGGTCCTGCATGTACTCCCAGGAAAGTTGGGCCAGGTCTTGCACCTCTTGGGCACCGGATAGCCAAAGACCATCTTTCTTCTCTTCTTCGTCTTCCCCATTCAGTCCTGCTGGACTCACAACATCCTCACTGGCTTTCACTGTAGGGTGGATCAGTAGAAGAAGTAACAAGAGTGGAGCAGCCCTGATCATTCCTGGAGTCTGATCTGGAGCTAGAGGAATCACTGGAGAGAATTTCTGGGCTGATGGTTACTCGGTGCTGCTCTTATAGTCCATGTCCTGTTTTTGTGGGCATCTGTTTCTATAGCACTGCATCCTCGCTGGGGATCTGTCTGTGTTAAATAGTGTCCTCACTCCCTGGATGCTCCCCTCCCTTCGTCAGGCCATCAGTCTCTCCTCCCTTTCCATTAGCTGTCACATTTTCCTTCTCCGTCAGCTTCTGTTGCTTTTCATGTTAGTGACCCTCCCCTTCGTAGTGTCACTTTCTCTGCCTTTTCTGAGTGGGGCTGAGCCTGTGGGTGACTTGTGCCAGCCGCTTCTATGGAGGAATGACTCATCATCAGAGCTGAGCCGTCACCGGAAACGGATTTTTAGGAATCACGTAAAAGCAAAATCAGGGAAAACATTCTTCATAAACTCGACTTTCTTCCGTAACAGTTCTTATGTCTTAATAGCGACATATCTTACAACCCGTGTGCAGCTATGCTCTTACAGTAGTGTTCAGAATAATAGCAGTGGGCTCAAAAACACGAGTTCCTCAAAAAATCTTTATACGCATTGGGGACATTGCACGTTGTTTTCTAATTCAAAACATGGAGAAATGTAGATAATATCTAACTACTTTACAGAAAATAAAAATGAACATTGGGCCGTTCTAATAAACAGCAGTGTCTGCATTTATCTTTACAAACTCACAATATGTACCTTTTATGGATTTCTCATTCCTGTGAATCACTAACCTAATATTTAGTTGTTATAGTTTTTTAGAACTGCTTCACATCTATGTTGCATAGAGTCACCACCTTCTGGCCACTGTCACCTGTTATTCCAGCCCAGGATGATCGGACGACATCCCACAATTTTTGGCATTTGTTGGTTTTGCCTCAGACATGACATTTTTGATGTCACTCCACAAGTGTTCTATTCTATTGGATTAAGATCCGGGAACTGGTCTGGTCTCTCCGTAACCTCAATTTTGTTGGACTGGAACCAAGGTTTTGCTCTTTTACTGGTGTGTTTAAGGTCGTTGTCTTGTTGGATTTCATTTCATGGGCATATCCTCTTTAGTATGGTTGAGCGAAACGGATCGGTCATTTTCATAAGTCGCCGTCTTTTGGCAAAGTCGGCGTCTCATGAAACCCGACCCGATCCCAGCGTGGGGTCGGCCATGCGGTACGCGATCTTGGCGCCAAAGTTGCGTTTTGAATGACGCCTTCCCCCCATTTTTTCAGCCAATTAATTGTGGGCAGCGTGATGACATAGGTTCCTGCCCGGTTTCTGCGGCGTCATAGAGCCATATTACCGTTTGGGCTGCAGTGATTTCCGGAGTCAAATATAACATATGCTTTGCACTGAGGGGAGAGAAAGAGAAAGAGAGAAAGAAAGAGAGAGAGAGAGAGAATAAAAAAAATAAAATAATCCACATTGACTTGCATTGGGTTTCGTGTTCCGGGACCGGAACCTGACTTTACAGTAGAATCGGCCGATTTCACACGATCCGACTTTCGAGAAGGTCGGGTTTCACAAAACCCAACTCGATCCTAAAAAAGCAAAAGTCGCTCAACCCTACTCTTCAGCGTAAGGCTAGGGTCACATTGCGTTAGGGCAGTCCGTTTAGCGCATAGCGCTACGGACTGCGCTAACGCAATGTCCCAAAAGGGATCGCGTTAGCCGATCCCGCTAGCACAGATCCCCGATCTGCCCAGTGTGGGCGTGCGCTAGCGATGCGTTCGCCATTGCAGGCAATGGCGGCGTTAACGGACTACGTTACACCGCGTTATGCCGCGGTGTAACGTAGTCTGTTAAACGCGGTCACATAACGCAATGTGACCCTAGCCTAAGGCAGCATGACCTCTTCAAGTATTTTCTTATATGCAAACTGGTCAATGATCCCTGGTATGAGGTAAATAGGTCCAGCACCATAGTAAGAGAAACCTGCCCATATCATGATGCTTGCTCCACCATGCTTCACTGTGTGCAGGGTGTACTGTGGCTCTAATGCAAAGTTTGGGGGTCGTCTGATGGACTGTCTGCAGCACTTGGATCCAAAAAGAATTTTACTTTCATCGGTTCACAAAATGTTTCTCCATTTTTCTTTAGGCCAGTTGATGTGTTCTTTGGCAAATTGTATCCGCTTCAGTACATGTCTTTTAGTTAACAGTGTGACTTTGCGGTGATATAGAAGTAAGCAGGCTCCTTGCATCTTCTCGCCCGACCACTTGCACCAGTGACCCCATTCCGTCACATCTCCTCCAGTCCCTTTCCCCGGCTGTCACCTCTCACATAACAAAAATATTCAACCTTTCCCTCACTTCCGGTATTTTTCCCTCCTCATTTAAGCATGCCATCATACATCCATTACTTATGCAAATTGCCTCTGCTGAAAAAAAGAGGACTTAACTCTATAGCGCCACCTATTGGAAGTAGCGATCCTACAAGTCACAATCAACCCAGCCTCTCATCCATTACTTAAAAAACCCTCCCTCGACCAAAACTGTGACCTGTCTCTAATCTTCCCTTCATCTCTAAACTCCTCGAATGCCTGGTCCACTCCCGTCTTACCCGCTATCTCTCAGATAACTCTCTTCTCGACCCTCTTCAATCTGGCTTCCGCTCTTTACACTCTACTGAAACTGCCCTCACTAAAGTCTCTACTGACCTACTAACAGCTAAATCTAATGGTCACTACTCCTTGCTAATTCTCTTGGATCTTTCCGCAGCATTCGATACTGTGGATCATCAGCTCCTCCTCACTATGCTCCGCTCCATCGGCCTCAACGACACCGTTCTCTCCTGGTTCTCCTCCTATCTCTCTGACCGATCCTTCACTGTATGTTTTGCTGGTTCCTCCTCCTCTCACCTTCCCCTTACTGTTGGGGTTCCTCAAGGATCAGTCCTAGGCCCCCTCCTCTTCTCTTTGTATACTGCCCCTATTGGACAAACAATCAGTAGATTTGGGTTCCAGTACCATCTCTATGCTGACGACACCCAATTATACACCTCTTCTCCTGCTTTCACTCCGACCTTCTTAGAAAACACCAGTGATTGTCTGACCGCTGTCTCTAACATAATGTCCTCCCTCTATCTGAAACTGAACCTGTCAAAAACTGAACTCCTTGTGTTCTCTCCCTCTACTAACCTATCTTTGCCTGACATTGCCATCTCTGTGTGTGGTTCCACCATTACTCCAAAGCAACATGCCCGCTGCCTTGGGGTCATCCTTGATTCCAAGCTTCCATTCACCCCCACATCCGATCACTGGCTCGCTCTTCTTATCTGCATCTCAAAAACATTTCTAGAATTCGCCATTTTCTTACCTTCGACTCTGAATAAGTGAGACAGTAAGAGTTTTTGCATTCTCGTCTGGACTATTGTAACTCTCTACTAATCGGCCTCCCTGCCTCCCTCTTACCAAACTCTCCCCGCTCCAATCTGTCCTGAATGCTGCTGCCAGGATCATATTCCTCACCAACCGTTACACCGATGCCTCTACCTTGTGCCAGTCATTACACTGGCTACCCATCCACTCCAGAATCCAGTACAAAACTACTACCCTCATCCACAAAGCACTCCATGGCTCAGCACCACCCTACATCTCCTCTCTGGTCTCAGTCTACCACCCTACCCGTGCCCTCCGCTCCACTAATGACCTGAGGTTAGCATCCTCAATAATCAGAACCTCCCATTCCCGTCTCCAAGACTTTACACGTGCTGCGCCGATTCTTTGGAATGCATTACCTAGGTTAATATGATTAATCCCCAATCCCCACAGTTTTAAGTGTGCCCTAAAAACTCATTTGTTCAGACTGGCCTACCGCCTCAACGCATTAACCTAACTATCCCTGTGTGGCCTAATAAAAAAAAAAAATAAATTGAAAAAAAAAAAACAATCAGGTTCCTCGCATCATGTTCTCATACACTTTATGCAGTTAATAGCCCTCTGTGTCTGTACTGCTACATACTTAGGCAGTTAACTGGTTCATGCAGCTTTACATGAACACCCGAGCCTTACACTATGGCTGGTCCAAATAACTAAAGCAATTGTTACCATCCACCTCTTGTGTCTCCCCTTTTCCTCATAGATTGTAAGCTTGCGAGCAGGGCCCTCATTCCTCCTGGTATCTGTTTTGCACTGTGATTTCTGTTATGCTGTAATGTCTATTGTCTGTACAAGTCCCCTCTATAAGTTGTAAAGCGCTGCGGAATATGTTGGCGCTATATAAATAAAAATTATTATTATTATTATATATTGCTAAGAGATTGGCGTCACACAGTCTTCTATCACAGTCCTCACAGGTAACTTAACACGGTCTGTGATCATCCTGGTGTTGATCATTGGCTAAGTCTTTGCCATTCTGGTTATTCTTCCATCCATTCGAATGGTCGTCTTCCCTTTTCTTCCTCGTCTCTCTGGTTTGGCTTTTCATTGTAAGGCATTGGAGATCATTGTAGCTGAACAGCCGATCATTGTCTGCACTTCTTTATAAGTTTCTCTCTCCAATCAACTTTTTAACCAAAGTACGCTGTTCTTCTGAACAATGTCTCGAACGGCTCCTATTCCTCAGGCTTTCAAGGAGAAATGCATGTACAACATTGTCCTGGCTTCACCCTTATATAAGGGCCACCTGATTCCCACCTGTGTCTTCACAGAATGGCTGACCTCACTGATTGATCTCCACACCACCTTCCAATTAATTATTCTAATACACAGACTCAATAACCTGCAGATCATGAATGCCGAGTCTGGTGGTTTCCGTAGAATCTACTGCACCAAGTGATAAATTGTTTGGCATGTGGCGATATAATTTATACCAAAAACTGTGATTAATTTGGTTATTTTGAACACTACTGGAATTGATGATTTAGCTGGAAAGGTAACCGGTGAGGTTTTTTTCCTCGAAAAAAACAAAACTTCACATTAAAATATGAATCTTTGTAATATATCTTATCAGAGAAATTTGCTTCTGGACTTATCAATATTAAAACTCCCGATTCACAGGTAAAATCTGTCTCCAGTGAACAGACTTTCCATTTCCAGCCAAGTTTTGTAATTCTGTCTGCTGCCCTGTCCATAGAACTCTATAAGCACCAATTGTCATCTCCTCGTCTATCTGCACTGAATACAGATTTTATTTACGGACAGAGAATGAAAAATCGATCTAGGAGTAAGAAGAAATATTTCTCCCGATTTACGTTGCTTATTGTCATGTGTACTATTGGTTTACAAAACAAAAATTAAAATGACAGTTTCTCGAATGCGCCCGGGCAGTAGTGCTAAATTGACACCTCAGCCCAGGGCGGTGCGACTGTTACCTCTGCTCATAGGTCCGTATTATGGACCACAGCATAATCTTCTGTATGGTGCCTCCAGGAGAAACTGTAGAAGAAACAAAAATCTGGACAGTTTGGCATCAAATGGAAGGAAAATTATTATAATAATGTGGATTTCGGCATGAAATCAGAGATACGTGGGGGTACAATTTGGGCCCCAGAGAGACTGAGTGCTCTAATACCAAGGCCACGTTGTGCACAGATTTAGAATTTTTTTTTATAACATGGATCTGAACCGGAGGGAAAAAAATGATTTTGAAATTAGGCTTAAAAATGTTGCTATCATTTTATGTCTCCATGGCAACAGACTACAAAGGGTGTAGTCGGATTTAGATTTATTTCTTTAGCAATTGTCATTATTGAGGCATTACACATAATGCTAAGAGGCATTGTGTGGCGGCTCCTTGGACTTGGTATACCTGCAGAATATGGGATCTGATAGGAAGTGGCACAATTTTGCTTATTTCTGTACACCTGTGTGTGAGCGGTCGTAGTCTGGAAACAGTTGCAGCAAATAAATGTTATTCTTTTTAGAATACAAAAAAAAAAAATATTTTACAATATACTTCCTTTGTCAATTCCTAACATCTTAACCTTAGAAGGGGTTGGCTCATGTTGATTATTTACGAGAGCACGGCTCCTCTGCATCCCGGCTTCCTGCATGCCAGATGGGAGGCGTGCCTCTGACTGACCAGTACATAATGGCATCATGGACCAGAACTGTGCACTTGCTGATGCTGCAAGCTTTGCCTCTGCAGCATCGGAGGATGAAGGGGCGACTGTGATCTGGTCAGCTTCAGAGCAGCGCTTACAAGCTCTATTGGAAAACTGACCAGCCATAGCGGTAACCAAGGAAAAAAGCAGTGAGGACTAGAATTAAAAAAATACTTCTCTTCTTAAGACCAAAGAGGATTTTTAATAATGTAAATTGCAAAGTTGCATGATTTTTACAAGCACTTTGTAATTTTAACTATTAAAGAACGTAAGAATAACCTTTTCATTTTTTTTACTTCCAGTGAATAAAAATCTGTCCTGGATGCACGGGAACAGGACCGATTCACATACTGTAATCAGATCTGTGCATTAGACACGCAACCCTGATTGATTTTTCTATGTCATGGCTTATTTAGGCCACAGATTTTGGATTTGCCAGGGGAGCGCGCCGGCCACACACTATTCTATTGGTGAATATGTAGCTTCCATTCTGCACACAAAACTCAAGAATTAAAAGGGAAACTGACTTTACATTGTACAACTCAGCTCGAGCCAAAAGGAGGAGGAAGAGGAGAGTTTTGAGGCCTTCACCAATGTACCTATGACTAGCGATGAGCGAACGTGCTGGGATAAGGTGTTATCTCAGCATGCTCGGGTGAGGAGTGTCTTCGGCATGCTTGAATAATAGGTTCAGCTCCCTGTGGCTGCATATCTCTCGGCTGTTAGGCAAAACCCGCATGTTTTGTGTCTGTTGTACAGCCGCGGGGACTCGAACATATTTTTCGAGCACGCCGAAGACACTCAGTTAGCACCGGAGTGACTCTTTATCGCTCATCTCTATGACTTATCCAAATTCCACTCTCACCGCCATCCGACCATCAGGATAAATGGACGTCTGTTCCTCCAGCACTGAGTAAGATAAAACACTACATGCAGCAAATAAGATCATGTAGATCACATTTTATTTTAAAGTCTGTTCTTCTTGTTCGCTCCTTCCAGTCTGGAGAACAAGTCATAGAAATCATCTTATACTGAACCTTGTAAGAATGTAGCAGCTTTTTTTTTCATGATAATAGAACCGTTACCGAGCCGTGACACATACTGGACCACACGTGACACGTAAACGTCTGCACACAAGAAGACACAGAGCAATATGGCAGAAGTGGCACAAGGCTGGCGAGGCGACAAGAGCAATAGTGCAATTGCCAGAATGGTAGGCAATAAAACTGGACGGGTCAGTCAGGATGTGGTCGTGTAGGACTGAGATGCAATACTAGACACGGCCTGTAATCAAGAGTGGAGCTGTTCCAAGTTAAAAAAACAAACAGACTTTTCATACAAACTGATCACACAATTGGCTTTTGATGTTGCTGTCGAGTCAAACACACGGAGTGAATACTAAAGAAAGGAGAAGTTTTTCACTCTTTCCTTTATACTTTTCCTTCTTTTTTGGATCTATTTGTAGCTATAGAACATGCAAGATGTTTTACCAGGCAATTACATTACCACCCAAAAATAAAAAAAAACGAATAACAAAACTTGCAAAAAGAAAACCCAACAAAAAACGTGGCAGACCGTTACCTTGAAATTACATCCCCCCCCTCCCCCCTTTTTAAAAATGGTTTGTAATGTATTTATTTTTTATTGAACAGGACTAAATACCCTAATTTAAGAGGGTGAAAACTTTAAAATCAAAATTGTGCACATAAAAAAATATATTATATATTCTCTTTTTTCCAGATTTATGTTGAAGGACATGATGCAGATTTGATTGGACATTCACTACGATTTAGAAAAATAGCACACAGACATACATATCTGACACGCAGGGACCATACGTTGCGATTTAGGACTGGTAGGGACACAGACACAAACGTTGGCAAAGGAAAAACAAAAATGTAGCAAAAAAAAAAAGACAGGCTGTTGCCGTGCTCTTATATGCTGTGGGACCGGTCGGACCTGTTCTCACCTGGGACAGTCGCCAGTAATGCATACACCCTTTATAGAAGCTATCTGAGTTCTTTTTTTTTTTTAGCCAAGTAAACAGCGAGTGCCATTTTCTGCCTTAAGCGGTCTATATCCATTAGACAGACTGGCCGAACCTGCCAATATTGACAGGTTCAGCCGACAGTCTAATGTGTATGGAGGCCCCGGACAAATGATGAAAGCCATATCGATCAGTCAAGTCCAATTTAAGGCTGCAGATCGCACTGTTCTCCTGCAGATAAGATGGCGGCTTCCTCATAGAGAACACAGGAGTGTCAGCTGAGATGGCTGTCAGTCGAATGATCTTAGGACTGACAGCCATCCAATGTGGCCATCCACTTAGGTCAGTAATTTGGGATCATCTGCTATCTGATGGATTAGGACACAATACAGACCAGAAGTCACTGCACCCTGGAGTCCAGTTATCTTATTAAAGATTAGATGTAAAATCTTGGCTCCATTTACTATATTTCTCTTTTTTTTGGGGGGGGGGAAAATGAAAAGAGTAAATTTAACCCTTTCCTCACTGCGAACCTCCTCCGCTATCAATGGATGATCTCCCGATTTCATTTGCTAGTTAAATTAAGATAAGAGCGCATAGTCCCGGTTGCATCTAATTCATTCACTGGAGATTAGTTTATATATAAAACCCAGGAATACTAAAATACATAGAAATAGTCAGAACCGACCTGTGCCATCTTGTAAAAAATGCACCAGGAAGATCTGACTGCAAAAAAACCCGAGCCGGATTATGCCTATACCAATAGCAGAGAAATGGACAAATTCTACATCTATGTCCTCGGCTCAGCACCTGCGATCTGGAGTTTTGGGTCTCACTCTTCTCCTCCATCTAGTGGCAGATCGCTCACACCAGAGGGAAGGGTGGACGTCTACCCTGAACATATTACTCTGTGTCCATCTCATCCTACATGGAAAGGGGGAGAACGATGTGGGCCGTGTGCAGAAATAGTGATAGTTTAGAGGGACCCGATCCAGAATACAGTAAATCAACATGTTGCAGTACATTAATGTAAGGAGAGGGTTAAATCGAACATTTCTGCAGCTGCCATTTAAAAACAAAAGACCGGGGGTAAAACAATATCCCGGGGGAGGGTTCACGCCAATTCCATAATGTGAACGTGGAATTAGCAGATCGGCAACAAGCGGACGACCCGCTATAAAGACTTTGCGCCACATGGTTCCTGGAAATTGTAAGCAGCGCCACCATGTGGACTCTGTGCAAACTGTGGCTGTGAATCAACCCCAAAAGTAAAGGTTAGAAAACGCAAATAACCGTCAAGAAAGACAACATTTGCAATCGAATAAATTAGATTCTGAAAACATTTGTTCCTCCATCACATTTTTCACATCGTAAGCTTTAGTTCAAGTCATTATCTGGAGATTCAGATGCAGCAGAGGTCGGAGTCCCCCCACTGACACACGCTGCAGTCTCTTGTGGAGGGGGCACTGTGCTGTTTTACACCACTTTTTTAGGGTGTATGGTAAAAAAATATTCACACCATCTGGACGCGTTTGTAGTAATACAGTCTGTGGTAAAGCCACCGCTACACGTGAGAAAGAGTCATCCGGTCCTCCACCATCACTACGTCCGGGCCAAACTGATCTATACACTGTTGGACGGTTCCTATAATGCCCTGCAGGCGGCGCTCCAAGGCTTCTAAATGAGCGTCGGACAGGAATGGGTAGATCGGGTCATGACTTGTAGCAGAACGCAGAGCGGAGCGCAGGGTGCCATGTTTCAGGTGCGAGAGGCGATTCCAGGTGGAAACTCGAACACTGCAACCAGAGAACAACGTTAGGATGAAGGTAGAGCACGATGGTAACGGAAAGGTCCCGATAACAACGATCATCATCTATCCCAGCAAAAACATTCATAACACCCACGTCAGCAGGGTGTGGGGGGGGGGGGGGGGGTCCTAGTAATCACAAAATGCTCCCCAAGTGTCTGCATATGGGTGCTGCCTGAGGAAGTTCACAGTGTCCCGTCCGGCTGACAAGTACGGTTGTGAAACTTTTTGCTCAATAGATTTTTGGCTGTGTCTGCTGAGAGCGAAGCTTAAAATTGTGAATGGAGCAGTAATGAGCATGTGTGGCCACCATTCAGAGAAAGAATGAAGCAGTACTGAGCATGTGTGACCACCACGCCTAGAGAGTGAATGGAGCAGTACTGAGCATGTGTGACCACCACGCCTAGAGAGTGAATGGAGCAGTACTGAGCATGTGTGGCCACCATTCAGAAAAAGAGTGAAGAAGTACTGAGCATGTGTGACCACTAGTGATGAGCGAGTGTACTCATTGCTCGGGTTTTCCCGATCACGCTTGGGTGGTCTCCAAGTATTTATGACTGCTCTGAGATTTAGTTTTCATCGCAGCAGCTGAATGATTTACAGCTACTAACCAGCTTGATTACATGTGGGGATTCCCTAGCAACCAGGCAACCCCCACATGTACTCAGGCTGGCTAGTAGCTGTAAATCATTCAGCTGAGATGATGAAAACTAAATCTCCGAACACTAACAAATACTCGGAGGTCAAACGAGTATACTCGTTTATCACTAGTGACCACCACTCCTAGAGAGTGAATGGAGCAGTACTGAGCATGTGTGCCCACCACTCCTAGAGAGTGAATGGAGCAGTACTGAGCATGTGTGCCCACCACTCCTAGACAGTGAATGGAGCAGTACTGAGCATGTGTGCCCACCACTCCTAGACAGTGAATGGAGCAGTACTGAGCATGTGTGCCCACCACTCCTAGACAGTGAATGGAGCAGTACTGAGCATGTGTGCCCACCACTCCTAGACAGTGAATGGAGCAGTACTGAGCATGTGTGCCCACCACTCCTAGACAGTGAATGGAGCAGTACTGAGCATGTGTGCCCACCACTCCTAGACAGTGAATGGAGCAGTACTGAGCATGTGTGCCCACCACTCCTAGACAGTAAATGGAGCAGTACTGAGCATGTGTGCCCACCACTCCTAGACAGTGAATGGAGCAGTACTCCTAGAGAGTGAATGGAGCAGTACTGAGCATGTGTGACCACCATTCAGAGAGTGAATGGAGCAGCACTGAGCATGTGTGACGCCACTCCTAGAGAGTGAATGGAGCAGAAGTCACACATGCTCAGTACAGTTCGGGAGTTAAGGAGACAACAGTAGAAGAGTTTATTGCCTTACATGCAGCACTGATACAGGGGGGCCAGGATGCTACGCTCGTCCATCGATGGGTTGCCAAAACTGAAAGACAAAATAATACACAATTTAATCATGATTTTTTCTGACCCTCCCTCCGTCCAATGTACTAATGTTATTCGGAGCCAAGACACCAGCCATCAGTTTCAGCAGCAGTCACCTCTCCGGTGACCTAGCAGTGCATAGTATGAGCAGGTAGATTAATCATTTCTGTCACTGCGGCATGAACCCACGTTACCTCCCTCACACGTTCTTTTATAGACCTCACCCCATGGACTTGGGTCACCCAGGATCAGACGCTCGTATGACTACAGCCCGGAAGTAATGACAAGTGACTTGTGCAGATCCTCAGTCACGGCCTCGCACTTATCTCAGATTATTGCATAAGTGAAAACATATTGATCTGCACGTGCTAGAACTATATCGGCCATTTAGGCTGTGATCGGATCAGTCTGGTAAATTTACAGAAAGCAGACGGGCCCCATTATGGTGACTGAGGTCTGTTGGGTGCTACTTTAGGTGCAGGATCTGACACGGTCATCATTCAAATAACCTATGACCAAGCAGTACAACCGAAAGAAACGACACAGGTGTGAACGGAGCCCAACACAAACAGTAAACCTCAAATTGTATGTCCCGACCTTTGTGGAGCTACAGGCGATCTCACCCATTCAGCCTTATTACAGCTGCTGTCCATAATGCAGTTGTGCAATTTTGATTAAGGGTATGTGCACACGTTCAGGTTTTCAGGTTTTTTTTCCGCGATAAAAATGATATAAAAACTCATTAAAAACGCATACATTATGCATCCTATCATTTAGAATGCATTCTGCATGTTTTGTGCAAAAAAACGCATCGCAGTAAAAAAAAAGCAGCATGTTCATTAATTTTGCGGATTTTCCGCGTTTTTCCCGCAATTCTATGCATTTGGGGAACATCGCACAAAAAAACGCATGAAAAAACGCATGCGGATTTCTGGCAGAAATGTCCAGTTTTTGTCAGGAAAATTTCTGCAAGAAATCCTGACGTGTGCACATAGCCTTAAAGGGATTATTCCCAGAATCACATTCTTCGCAAAGCACAGTCCACGCACACTTAGTGCTAATATACAGACTAGGCCCAATGTAGAGTTCCTTTGTGTTTTTATTCATCGCCGTCTGCCCCTCGGTACCTCCGGCCTCACAGCAGAATGCGTGGTCCTAGTCTGACACTTCTCAGCAGCATTTGCTTCTCCTCGGTGCTGCAGACCCCTTCCCCATGTCCTGCGACTAGCCTCACCTCTAGGAGTTATCAGGCTAAGGGCTCCTTCCCACTTGCGAGAAATACGGCCGAGTCTCGCAGGTTAAAACCCAGCTCTGGCACCGGCACTCCAGAGCGGAGCGTGCAGCCGCACAGCAATACATGGAGCCGCACGCTCCGCTCCCAAGTGCCGGCGCCACAGCTGGGTTTTAACCTGCGAGACTCGGCCGTATTTCTCGCAAGTGAGAAGGAGCCCTAATACACAGACTAATGTCAGTTGCATTTACAGACATCGACACGTTCAGCCAACGGTCTATGTATAGGGCAGACCATTTTGTTCTCAAGGAGATAAGCCGCCAGTAGAGAGGTCTGTTGGCGAGTTTCTCAGGGAACACCGGAGCGGGTGAAGCATCTTTCAGCTAAATCCATCTCAAATGCATGGGGGCTTAAGGGGAATCGGTCAGATGATTTTTGCTGTTTAATCTGATACCGTGATGATGTAGGGGCTGAGAGCCTGGTTCTATGGATGTGTCATTTACTCAGCAGCTTGCTGTAGTTTCAATACAATCAGTGTTTTATCAGCAGGAGATCAGTAGAGGACTAGGTGAAGTGTTTAAGGCTCGCCAGCTAATTTGTGTAACCCCGCCCCCACCAGATTGGCAGCTTATTGTGTACAATCAGAAGTGTGGGCAGGGTTATACAGGACTCAACGTGCTGAGCACGGCTATACCTACAGCATAGAAACAGGGATTCTATCAAACCTGCACCAAACAGCCCAGTAAATTATACATCACTGGAATCAGGGTCTCAGCCCCTAGATCATACTGCTCTTGGATTAAATATAAGAAACCTGCTGACATTTTCCCTTTAAGTGCAGAATTCACTGTGTGCTTCTGTGCACCCTTTTCTCCTGCCCAGTACCCTGCCTGACTTTGTATTACACCATTACAGCTTCAGTGTGATTTTACATCGGTTTTACTCTAGCAGAGCTCAACCAAGTTTATTTATTCTAACTTATATAGCGCCATCATATTCCATAGTGCCTTACAGACTTGATCATCGCTGTCCTCATTGGGACTCAATCTAGACTCCCTACTATCAGTATATCTTTGGAGTGTGGGATGAAACGGAAGAACTTAGAGGAAACCCAAGAATATACAGGGAGAACATAAACACTCCTTGCAGATGTAGCCCTTGGTGGGATGTGAACAAAGGACCCCAGAGCGACAGAGCAGCAGTTCTAACCACTGAGCCACCATGCTGCCCCTGTTGCAGGCTGATCAATGATGTGAAACTGCAGCAGATGCATATGGCAGAGGAAAATCCTTTGTTCTATGCATCAATAGAATGACATTTGTAGTTTCACAACAATTATCTCTTAGGGTACCGTCACACTCAGCAACTTTCCAACGATCACGACCAGCGATACGACCTGGCCGTGATCGTTGGAAAGTCCTTGTGTGGTCGCTGGGGAGCTGTCACACAGACAGCTCTCCAGCGACCAACGATGCCGAAGTCCCCGGGTAACCAGGGTAAACATCTGGTTACTAAGCGCAGGGCCGCGCTTAGTAACCCGATGTTTACCCTGGTTACCATTGTAAATGTAAAAAAACAAACAAAAAACACTATATACCTCACATTCCGGTGCCTGTCACGTCCCCGGGCGTCCGCTTCCCTGCACTCCTCATGCATCCTGTGTAAGCGCGGCCGTAAAGCAGAGCGGTTACGTCACCGCTGTGCTCTGATGTACGGCCGGCCGGCGCTGACACAGGATGCAGGAGGAGTGCAGGGAAGCGGACGCCCGGGGACGTGACAGGCACCGGAATGTGAGTATATAGTGTTTTTTGTTTTTTTACATTTACAATGGTAACCAGGGTAAACATCGGGTTACTAAGCGCGGCCCTGCGCTTAGTAACCCGATATTTACCCTGGTTACCAGTGAAGACATCGCTGCATCGGCGTCACACACGCCGATGCAGCGATGTCAGCGGGTGATCCAGCGACGAAATAAAGTTTCAAACGATCTGCTACGACGTACGATTCTCAGCGGGGTCCCTGATCGCAGCAGCGTGTCAGACACAGCGAGATCGTAACTATATCGCTGGAACGTCACGGATCATACCGTCGTAGCGACCAAAGTGCCACTGTGAGACGGTACCCTTAGAAGCTGGCAAAGACAGCTTGACTAATCGCATCCCCTGGTTTACAACATCTGTCTCCCTTCTGTCCCCTCTATTTACAGCCCAATGTACAGTATATCTCCTTTCTGTCCCCTCTGTATAAAGCTCATTCTATAGTACATCTCTCCTATTCGTCCCTCTATATACAGCCAATCCTGCAGTATGTTGCATTTCAGTTCCTCATGACTCCTGCTTTGGAATAAAGGAGGCTCCATCCCTTTCCATGACATCCCCCCTCACAGGAGGAGCTCTGTTCTAGACACAGCTCAGCTATGGTGACAAGAAGCCATCTGAGACACTGCACATTATCAACCATGAGCACTGGGACTACAGGACGGTTCCAATGGCAATTGAAGGATAAATCAAGATTGAAGGGTCTTTGCTTAAGGGGATAATTTGTGCAAATTGGGGCAGAATTAAATATTGACTATATTGGCACACGTGAATAAATATGTGTGCACATTATTATAAGACTGCATTGTGAAGTTGGGAATATCCCTTTCAATACAGGTCTTCCCTCCCCATGTAATAAAAGTTCTATAGAGGGTGCTAAATAAATAAAAACCCCACACACAGGTTTGGTATAGACTGAGCCATACAAACCTGTAGAATCATTTTACCTGGGCAATTTTTCTACACAATGAACGCCATCAAAATGAAACCCCCAAAGAACTAAAGGCAGAATCACGTTTCCCTTAACCCCACCACAATTACTGTTTTTTTTTTTTTTTTTTTTTCAGAACAGAACAAGAGGCAGAAAAAAAGACAACAAACAAAAACGAGAATTGGTTGAGTCACTGTGGGGTTAATAAAAAGTGGTATTCCTGTCTGGTCCCATTTGCATTCCCCTGATAATCAGCAGTGGTGTCTGGCAGCCGCTTATCTCCAGCAGCCGCTTATCTCCTCCTGCTCTGTGTAATCAGGTGCATATTGACCAAAGGGGCTGAGCACAACAATGGAGGAGACAATGGAGGAGTCCGGGCCATCAGCCAAATGGTCAATGATCGGCTGAGAGACAATAACCCTACTTTATAGTTCTCCAGGAGCAGAAGTGCCCAGTCCTTCATCATAATCTCTAGGAGATAAAGACCTGCACTGAGCAAACTCCAGGTTTTCTGTATCTCCAGGAGACTATAATGGAGAATGGTCCAGTTCTATGGAAGAAAGGGGAGCAAAGTTAGGCTACGTTCACATTTGCGTTGTGCGCCGCAGCGCACAACGCAAACAAAAACGCAGCAAAACGCATGCACAACGCTGCGTTTTGCGCCGCATGCGTCATTTTTTAAATTGATTTTGGACGCAACCTGCTGCGTCCTCTGCGCCCGGACGCGGGCGCCGCAGCGACGCAAAACGCAAGTGCGACGCATGTCCATGCGCCCCCATGTTGAATATAGGGGCGCATGACGCATGCGGCGACGCTGCGGCGCCCGACGCTGCGGCGCAGGCCGCAAATGTGAACGTAGCCTTAATTAGCCGCCAGAAGAGTCCAGAACTGCCCTCTATGCATACACACTAGCTGCCATATTCAGGGCGAGTGTGCAGGATTTTAAAAAGAATGAGATCTTTAAAGTCTCATATACATTGCTGGTACTATAAAACACAGCATTCTCTGCACCAAATAACGCACGGATAAAAAACACGAAGTGTGAAGAAACCCTACCTCCACATGGATCAGCCTGGATCTATGCATTAGGAGACAACAGCGTTGGGCGGAACCGCGACGCAACAGCGTTGGGCGGAACCGCGACGCAACAGCGTTGGGAGGAACCGCGACGCAACAGCGTTGGGCGGAACCGCGACGCAACAGCGTTGGGCGGAACCGCGACGCAACAGCGTTGGGCGGAACCGCGACGCAACAGCGTTGGGCGGAACCGCGACGCAACAGCGTTGGGCGGAACCGCGACGCAACAGCGTTGGGCGGAACCGCGACGCAACAGCGTTGGGCGGAACCGCGACGCAACAGCGTTGGGCGGAACCGCGACGCAACAGCGTTGGGCGGAACCGCGACGCAACAGCGTTGGGCGGAACCGCGACGCAACAGCGTTGGGCGGAACCGCGACGCAACAGCGTTGGGCGGAACCGCGACGCAACAGCGTTGGGCGGAACCGCGACGCAACAGCGTTGGGCGGAACCGCGACGCAACAGCGTTGGGCGGAACCGCGACGCAACAGCAAAGTATTACGCAGGACGATGTCCCCTGGTGCACATATAAGTGCACCTCGCAGTAAGGACAACTCCACATCACGCTGCGATTTAGACACCTAATATAACTGCTCTGCATGATTAGCACAGATGGATACCGTACCATGTCCGGGGAGGATGAACTTCTATGATGACTATTCGCTGGAGTGGCAGAGAAGATCAGCGATGGCGGTGCACACTGACCTCTTGGCATTGTCCAGCAGTATAAGCATGCTGGCTCCTTCATCATCCTGGAAACTCTCATAGTGATGGCGATCTGCGTTTCCAATCAGGTAATCAAAGATGGCGGTATCAATAATATCAAGCAGTCGAGGCCCAGCATCATAGGGTGGAGTCTTCTTCACGGCGTCGCAGTAGCTTTCATCATACTCCCACCTGCCAGAAATATATACTGTATGTCAGTAACAGAGGACTGGAGAAATGTAAGGAAAGCAATGACTGCCATACTGTGTCTCACCTTGCCAACTTGCCTTCCCGATAGGTTCTTCCCCAGGGGTGTCGGTGCTTCTGGAGGGGCCAAACATCAGGGAGCCAGAGAGTAACCGAGCCCTCCATCACTTCCCTCTCGGCACAGGCGGGCTCGGTTTCTCGGCAGTAGTAACATTTCCCATAAAAGCAGGTGTTGTTCCCTGTAGGGGTGGAAAGAAAAAAAAAAAAAAAATCAAACCAACAGGGGCCCAAGTTCCTCAGTGCCAACAGCGGTAAACTTTTTATTTTGCAGGAATGATGGGAGTGGTGTTCTGTATGACGACTCTTCTTACTCACCTTGCTTTAGAAAAGTGCTCAGCAGCTGCTCGGTGGCCACAGGTTTAATCTCAGTGATAAGATTCACGTATCGGCCGACGACCAAGGGGGCCCGTCTGAAGCCGAGAATCCTAGAAAATGTGAACACAAGGGGTCACTGATAAAAGGGTTTTTGGTGTAAAGCCACAACCCTGGGTTTGGTTCCATTTTCTGATGCGGTTTACCGAGGTTCATGTGTCCATCCTAGACGCAGAAATATTGGCGCACACTTACCGATCCAGGTGGAAGGCGGCCACTTCTGCGTTATGCCGATCGTAGCCAGCATAGGGTTCTCCCTCTACCACATAGTCTCTGCTGTATCTGGAATCCAAAACCCGCACACGTCAGGAGCATGTATGAGCTGTGAAATGCTGAATAATGCACACTATGGACTGTACAGATAAATACTGCACTACTCAGATAAGACTACTTCTATATACGCTAAGCCAGACTAGAGGAAAGAAGGGGTGGCCCACTACTTGGACAACTCTTCTGATCCCCCATGTCTCCCCTCAGTAAAGGATTACACTTATTCTCACCTCCAGTGCCAGCACCATCCCCGTGGTGTCAGCACTGGTTCTCCCAGGGCTCACATAACATTATGTCACATAATCCCTGTGGCCAATAAGCGCTGGCTTCACTCTCCTCTAATACGGACATAACAAGAGCTGAGGCTGCCCTCTCACTTTCTCCAGATGTCCTGAGATAGTGAAGACAGTGTTGACTGGCTGCAGGGATTGCGTGACAATGTCATGTGAGCCCTGGGAGAACCAGTGCTGACACAGCGGGGATGATGCTGGCACTGGAGGTGAGAATAAGTGGGGGAAACAAGGATTGTCTGAGTGGAAGACCACCCTTTTAAGCTACATATGTACGATATCGACAATCTACCGTGTATGGGAGCCCCTGACAGATTTTGCTGTTCTATAGAAAAAAGTCACTGCCAGAGATGTCTGGCAGCTGATTTCTCATAGAGAACAGGAGTGATGGACTGAGCAAGTGCTCCTATGTATGGAGGAGTCAGGAGAGATCTCTGTCGGCCAAATAATGGGTTGGAGCCATCGCTCGGCTGACCATTATCCATAGTGTTTGAGGGGCTTTCTGCTCTGTCTTAGAGACTATCAGGCTGTATATGTAGGAAGCATATATGGACCCACAGTAATGTCACTTTCCATAATAACTAAGCTTATGTGTGTCTGGCGACCCCATATAATCACGGTGTGCTGCCATCTTCCTGCATTAGTGACTTATGTCCCTGCTCTACTGTTCTTCTCTAGGTTCAGGAATTAGTTACAGGAGTTATATGGAGCTATGATCCTATTATAGGTTTCTCGTAATAATGGACCTGCTCTTTCTTCATCCTCTCTCTTCAATGCACCCTTCTTTTTCAAACCCCTACCTTTTTGGTTTGAAGACCACCTTCTGCCCCCCATCCAGCACTAACAAGGCTTTGAGCTGTGTGCCTTTGTAGCCCACGTCCGCTCTTATGATCTTCTTCGTGGCCATGGCATGCAGGACGGCTCCCATTTCTGGAGTGTCTTCAGGATAGACTTCTCTTGGGACGACCCACTGAGATGCAATTTCCCAAGGAGACTGTAAAGTGTGTTCCAGCCGCGAGTCCATGGTAAGCCGCAGGCCAGACATCATCCGCTGGAAGGACAGCTGGTCTTGTCTTTGTGCCGCAGAGGTCTCCAGTCTGTCCAGCAGTAGTAGCTTAGTGAGGACTAAAATGACCAGCAGCAGAGCCAGGACCACGACTCGTTGCTTCAGCTTCATGATGACCCAAAGACCAGAGGAGGGGGGTTAACAGTGGGAAAAGCCGGAAATACACATACAGGACATCCCAGTGCTGGATCCTCAGGACGACCTAGAGAAGAGGAAGATAACAACGTCAGAAAGCAAAAACAGCTGCCACCATTTCCTGACTTTATAGGGCAAAAAAAGAAAAAAAAAAAAATATATGCATCTGAATGATAATTTTTGAGGACCCTTCTCATATGTTTTCCCCTTTTTTTAATACGACTTTCAGAAATTTACGATTTTCAATAGAGTTGTTTGGACCCGGCGCCAAGGTCCATGAAAATGAACTAACCGTCAGCACTAAACTTTTACCGTTCAGCGGTCCTTCAATATCCTGTTTACACAGGCGAACCGCGGCAGACGATGTGCGCTGAGCGATCTGTAATAGGTGACACTGTTCTCGGCAGCACAGGTACTTTTTTACTTGAGCTGCCGAGGACAATGATCTTTTGCTCTGCCCAAAAGATCACTGGATCATTGGGCGATCGGCAGCCTGTTTACACGGGAAGACTATTACGAAATGATCATTTTTAAGAACGACCATTATATCGGTGTAAATGTAGCTTAAACTTCTTGACAAAAGTCGAGCGTACCCTAAGGGCCCAGTGTCATGGGGAGCACTTCAGCACCTTGGTTTCAGTTATGGGCTGTACAATTTGGTAAAGTCCTGTCATATTAGCAGGTTCATCAGTCATGTATACAGCCCCACTGCCGGGCAGGAGGGGCTACAAGTGCAATCCTCTTCGGGGGCAGCATCCGCATGTAGGGGCACATCCACAAACATCAGAGCCCTGCAGCACATTCCTCCATTCTGCTGTAATATTCTATGTCCCATCCTCATTTTTATTCATTTAGAGTTGGTTTTCTTTTCAGTCCTTTAAGTGAAATTAACTAAATAGTGTGAATTTTATGCCATAGAGAGCAGGTCACAGATCAGAAGTGGCAGGAGGGACTGTACAGCCCCCGCAGGGACTCATCCAGCAGGTTCAGGTTATCAGACGTCCACCACAACCAGGACGGATTATTATCCACTGCAGGTAAAAGCTGAAAACACAGGAGCCATGGGCTGGGCTGACGAGGACAAGTCCTTTTCTGTTACCATTGTCCCTGTTGCAGTGGAGATCCCACCTGTCACCTGAGCCGCCATATTATTCTATCCCACACCGTATCCCTCCGTCCGATGTTCCTCATTAGCTGAACACTTGTCCTACAATTAGATTTGGATGGGGAGATATTTATCTCACTTATATATGGTCATTAATTCCACAGCACTTTATAGACATCATCATCACTGTCCCCATTGGGGCTCACAATCTAAATTTCCTATCAGTATGTCTGTAGAGTGTGGGAGACCCCGGAGGAAACCCACGCAAACACGGGGAGAACGTACAAACTCGTTGCAGGGATCCGAACCCAGGACAAACAGTGCCAACCACTGAGCCACCGTCATTGATGCCATGTGATGGGTCGGCGATACAACTGATCAGCACATTTAATTGGAGCAATCCCTGAGACAGAAAGTGCCCAACATGACGCCCCTGGTAGTGGTTAGGAGGTCTTATGGGTTAATGTATGAAGTTAAAAGGAACCTGACAGGAAATTTATGCTGTCCGAACCTCGTGTATGTTTTATTCTGAAGTGTTCCAGCGTCAGGACGCATACTGTTTTAAGGCTACGTTCACATTTGCGGTGTGCGCCGCAGCGTCGCCGCCGCAACGCACAGCGCAAATGTGAACACATGCACAACGCTGCTTTTTGCGCCGCATGCGTCCTTTTTTCCATTGATTTTGGACGCAGCAAAAATGCAACTTGCTGCGTCCTCTGCGCCCCGACGCGGGCGCCGCAGGGACGCATGCGGCGCAAAAAGCAAGTGCACCGCATGTCCATGCGCCCCCATGTTAAATATAGGGGCGCATGATGCATGCGGCGCCGCTGCGGTGCCCGACGCTGCGGCGCTAGCCGCGAATGTGAACGTAGCCTAAGCCGGCCAAGAACTGTGTGTCTCAGATGACTAGTCTAGGTTTATGTCCTCGGTAGCTTCTCCCTTCCCCGCTCTCACCTTTTCGGTGGAATCAAGAGAGCATGAAAGATTCTTGTTTGCTATCAATAGAGGTCAGACACATACAGAGCAGCCTGGCAGAGGGCAGGAGAGTTAGTAGCCCAGCACTGCCTGCAGCACAGATAGCTAGTAGTGGGGCTGAGCAGCACTATGGTGCACTACCTCAGGATGAGAGAGGACCAAAGCAGGAAACTCCAGCCTGTTCTATCTGCGAAGGAGAAAGAAAGCCTACCTACATTAATAACCACCCTGGAAATAAGCGAAGAGGCTGACTCCTGTAAGAGAACAGAGAATCCACCAAATAGGAGAGGTCTGGTCGCCCTCAAGGGGTGAAGAGATGCGCCATCACAGGGAATCTGTGTGACAACGTCAGAGATGGCTGGAGGCTGATAGGAACAGCTACGTGGTAACTGACTGAAGGCTGCAAGAGAGCAAGATTCCCAGACGTGATAGAGGAGCTTTACTACCAAGACAAGAGGCCAAAGGAGGACATGTAAAAGAGCCTCGCGCCGAAAGGGGAGAGCGGCCCGGACCGCGCCGAAAGGGGAGAGCGGCCCGGACCGCGCCGAAAGGGGAGAGCGGCCCGGACCGCGCCGAAAGGGGAGAGCGGCCCGGACCGCGCCGAAAGGGGAGAGCGGCCCGGACCGCGCCGGGTGAAAGTGAAGCTGCTGAAGAGATTGCCAGCAAGCTGAACAAAATGACACAAGTACAAGCCTGATGTAAATATAAAAAGGGGCAGACTACCACCTACACAATGCAGGTAGCCAACTGGCACGTACATAAAGATCCTGAGGTCCACAGCAAAGGTCCAAATGGAGCCCCTCGCCTGCACTGATAACTTATGCTGCTGAGGTCCAAAAGGGGCAACAGAGGACACCACAGATTCCGTGGTCACGGCTCACCACAGGATCCAAGGGGTTAAACTCCTGCAGTCAGAGCCAGTCGCCATGTCCAGTATGGAGCGGGCTCTGCCATATGTCAGCGGATGTCAGGGGCAGCGCAGGACCCTCCATCACACACCCATCATCCCCCATAGCTGCAGCCTGGTCTGCCTCCATTGCCAGTATGTCTCTGGATGACAGCAAGCAGAGATATTGAAAACTGCAAGTAATTTCCATGGGCGGCATTCTGCAGCGCGGCGTCCTGTGCAGCATCCATCAGCGGCCAGTAAATACAGAGGGATGACAGATCCCAGCGTGGTCATGTGATCACATCCCATAATATCCGGCCAGTGACACTAATGTGGGGAGAAGCGCATAAATAACAATTCCTGGCGGCAGATCCTCCTGTGCCGGCAGCTGTCCCATCATGCACCTGTGCTGGGGCCACTGCTCTCCGTCCGTACTATCGGCCCCACAGACTTTCAGTACAGTCACACACCTGCGCTGCTGCCCCCCCACAGTGCCGTGTGACGGGGCCAGAGCGGGTCCCTGCAGAGCACACACTGCCATGGAGCTCCCGTACCTGCTCACACTACTCCATAACCGCCGCCTCTCTCCGCCCTCACACGGTGCTCTGCCCTCCGTTGCCAACATTACACTTCTCCCTCCCAACCAGGACACGGTGCAGCGTACGGCGGAACTCTCCTCACAGCCAATCAGCTGCCGAGGCGCTGGTCAGCCACAACCAATCAGCGTTCCAGGTGATTCCTATCTGTCATACGAAGCGACTACGCTTGTAGTCGTATCAACCAATCAGAACTAGCGTTGGATGCGTGCAGGTAAGAACCAATGGACGCTCTCGGCTCTTTAGCCTTGTTTCGTTATCAGATCGAACAACCAATAGAAGAGGAGAATAGTAAAAGACCGTTAATGACTGCGTGGCGACGCCTGATAGCTGGCAGTACGAGGCGGCCATGTTTGTAGAGGCGCTCAGTGTATCACAGGAATGAGGCCGGATTTTGAAGTTGTGGTCTTGAGTGACAGTGACACAATTTCTTTACTAATTTTTCTATACAATGCATTGGGAAAAAAAATCCAAGTGCGCAATAGTGAAAATAATGTATTTCTATCATTGTTTTCCTGGCTTGCATTTTTACATTGTTCATTATTTGCTAAAAAAAAAATGACCTGATAAGTCATTGCTTCGGGTCAGGACGATGACGGCGACACCAAAAAAAAAAAAAAAAAAAAAAATATATATATATATTCTGCATACCTCCCAACTTTTGAAGATGGGAAAGAGGGACAAAGTTTGCGGCACGCGCCGCGGCGAGTTTTAGGCCACACCTCTGACCACACCCATTCATAATTAGTCACACCCATATCCACGTCCCAACCACACCCATTTAGCACTGCTGATCACACTTTTATATACAATAATTATAAACAAAAAAAAATATGGCCACACAGTGCTCCATACGGTATAATGGCCACACATGATGCTCAATACTGTATAATGGCCACACACAGTGCTCCATACTGTATAATGGCCACACACAGTGCTCCATACTGTATAATGGCCACACATGATGTTCAATACTGTATAATGGCCACACATGATGCTGTATAGTGTATAATGGTCACACAGTGCTCCATACTGTATAATGGCCACACATAGTGCTCCATACTGTATAACGGCCACACACAGTTCTCCATACTGTATAATGATCCCACATGATGCTCAATACTGTATAATGACCACACATGATGCTCCATACTGTATAATGGCCATTGGCCACACATGATGCTCCATACTGTATAACGGCCACACATGATGCTCAATACTGTATAATGGCCACACATGATGCTGCATAGTGTATAATGGCCACACATGATGCTCCATAATGTATAATGGTCACACAGTGCTCCATAATGTATAATGGTCACACAGTGCTCCATACTGTATAATGGCCACACAGTGCTCCATACTGTATAATGGTCACACATAGTGTTCCATACTGTATAACGGTCACACACAGTTCTCCATACTGTATAATGATCCCACATGATGCTCAATACTGTATAATGGCCACACAGTGCTCCATACTGTATAATGGTCACACATAGTGCTCCATACTGTATAACGGCCACACACAGTTCTCCATACTGTATAATGATCCCACATGATGCTCAATACTGTATAATGACCACACATGATGCTCCATACTGTATAATGGCCATTGGCCACACATGATGCTCCATACTGTATAACGGCCACCCATGATGCTCCATACTGTATAACGACCACACATGATGCTCAATACTGTATAATGGCCACACAGTTCTCCATACTGTATAATGATCCCACATGATCTCCCTCACTCCTGTATGCATGGCTCATATTCCCCCCCTGTATGCATGGCTCATCCCCCTCCCATCCCATATACATGGCTCATATCCCCCCCTCCTGTATGCATGGCTCATATTCCCCCTCCCTCCTGTATGCTTGGCTCATAGTCCCCCTCCTGTATGCATGGCTCATATCCCCCCCCCCCCCTGTATGCATGGCTCATATTCCCCCGCGAATGCATGGCTCATATTCCCCCCCCCCTGAATGCATGGCTCATATTCCCCCCCCCCCTGAATGCATGGCTCATATTCCTCCCTGAATCATGCATGGCTTATCTCTCCACCCCCCCCCCCCCTCCTGCTCCCATCTTGCATGGCGCGCCGGCTTATGTGTCCCTCATACTCACCTGTCCCACATCCCGCAGCCACGCCAACATCCCCCTCGCTCTGTCCCGACTCCCGGCGCAGCACCTTCTTCCTGCGTGAGCGGTCACATGATACCGCTCATTAAGGTCATGAATATGCGCATATTCATGACCTTAATGAGCGGTACCATGTGACCGCTCATTCAGGACGAGCTGTGTACGCCGAGACCAGGCATCGCTGGAGCAAGGTGAGGTGAGTATCGTCTTCAAGCAGGGAGGGCGGGAGGGCGGCGGGATCAGAGCGTCCCATGCTGGACAGCGGGGCGAAGCAACAAAACTGGGACAGTCCCGCACAATGAGGGACGGTTGGGAGCTATGATTCTGTATTGTTGCTGCTTAAAAAATATCAGCACTTTGTAAAAAAAAAAAGTATGAATATATGTTTTTGTCAACTTTTTTTTTTAGCCCTGTAACGTTTTTAGCTTCTTGCTGAGGGCTGGTTTCTTGTATGCAGAGCTTTAGTTTTTAGCTTTAGGTTTTAGCCTTCGTTTTCATTGGTCTGACCTTTTAAAACGCTTTAAAATTGCTTTTGTGGGAGAAGCGACATCCGAAAAACCCCTCACCAAATGTAGCTTTTCCGTTTTAATTTATTTTGCCATTTGCACCGTATGAGTTCAGTCATTTTGGATTTTGATGGCTCAGACTTTTACGGACGCGGCGATACTGGACGTGCTTATTTTTTTTGTTAATCACTTTATTAAATAAATTCCTGAGGTAACATTGTGCCTGTTTTATCACAGGAGTGAGTTCTTTCAGCCTCTCTGAGCTCTTCATAGATCGAGTCACTAATGTAGGAGCTCCAGGGTACCCGGAGTTTATACGTGCCCTCCACACACACTGTATGATGGCCCTGCTGTACCCCACCTCAAGTTCCCCTGCAAAGTATGGCGCCATGTAGTGAGGTCATCATCACGCCCGCTGCGCTGAGACGTCAGACGCCGGGGAAGAATGATGGAGGAGGTAGCGTCCGCTCCCACTTTCATCATTACTGTCAACTGTATCTCATCCAGAATGCCGATATAGTTTATCATGCAATGACAGGCGGGAAGCATCGGGCCTCGGCTCACAGGCCCCATAGCAGCCGCGTAACCTGCCGCCATTGGTGGTACACCACTGGATCCTCCTGTGAAAGCCAGCCTGTCTTTTTTATGAAAACAAAAAAGCAAAAGTTCAAGTCGCCCTATTAAAAATATACATAATTGGTATCGCTCCATTCGTAGAAGTCCGATCTATCAAAACATAAAATAATCTGATCAATAAACGGCATAATGGAAAAAAACAAAAAACACCGGAATTAGGAACAAAACATCGTCTCTACCCCCAAATAAGTAAGAGAAAAAAAGCTCGGGGCACAAAACATAAGCCCTTACACAGCCTCATATCAAGGATGGAATCGTTACGGGTCTGGGAAAATGGCGACAAAAGCGGCAAAAAATGTTCTTACAAATTTCCAAATATTTTTTCACCACTTAAAGAAAAAGAACTATACATGTTTGGTATCTGCATATCCGTACTGACCTGGGGAATCGTAGTGTCAGCTCACTTTCACCACATAGTAAATATGGTAAATATTAAAGCCCTAAACAATTTTTTTGCAATTTCAACACATTTGGATTTTTTTTTACAGTACACTATGTGGTAGAATGAACGGTGTCATTCAAAAGTTCAACTCGTCCAACAAAGAAAAAAAAAAAAAAACAAGCCCTCAAACGGCTATATTGATGGAAATATATATATATATAAAAAAAAGTTACAGCTCTTGGAAGAAGGGGAGGAAAAAACAAAAATGTCCTCGGTATGAAGAGGTAAAAAGTGTTGTCTATGTGGACCCCACTGGCATTTTCCAGAATTGCCAGTTCAGATGTGTAAGGGGGTCTCCAGAGTCTCCATTCTGACTATTTTTGGTGAGAGAATGGCCAGGATCAGGTTCGGACCGGGGATCACTGGCACTACTAATGTTTATTTGACTGCGTCCTCAATGGGTGTTATAACAATATCTGACAGAATTTACCTTGAACCAGCTTAGAATATTTCATTCAAAGTAGATGTGCATTTACATAGGGTCAGCACAGGCATTAGGGTGGTTGTTATTCTATAGCCCTACTATTAAGGGGGTTAATAGCATGAATTGATTTATTTACTAGGTTTATAACACCAATAATTTTCTTTACTTATGACTGACTGAGTGCCCCAATGAGATTGGAGTCCAGCACTTAATTCAAGAGGGTCAGTAGCTGGAATTCCATCTCTTTCATTTGATTCTGAGGTTCAATCATTTGGGATTCAGTAGGTCGCAGCGGTGAATATAACAATCGCACACTGTGATCTTATATACATCTATGATATATGAACAATTATTTTAAATTACACAATATAATTATTGGATTTAAGGGTTTATAATAAAGTTTAATTTTATTCACATTTCCACTTTCCCTTTCCCCCTTATCCTCATGCTCCGTAGTGACCAGTGCTGGGGAGTCGGAGGTTTGGATTACCGACTCCACCGCCCTGGCTAGATTGAAAGTGACTTAAACCAACCCAGTGTAGGGCACTACTGCGGCACCGAGAGCCCTCATAGCTACTACTCTGGACAGCTTGTATGTTCATTTACTGAAACGCCGATTACCCAGACAAGAAGCATTTGCCAAGTAACCTTGAGTACCACACCCTGCAAATCATTCTCAAGGGCAAGCGGTGCCAAGTACTCTGAAATCGGGACACATTCAGCGTGAACGCCCAATCTCCAGGCTGGGTTGACGCTGGTCATGCTGAAACTAACCAGACACTCTAGTTACCTACGTATAAGCACGGTGGCTCAGTGGTTAGCACTGTTTAGCAGCACTGGGGTCCTGGGTTCAAATTCCACCAATGACAATATACATTGTTCTCTGGGGAAAACGATTCTCTAAACCATCCAGCTCTTGGATACATTGAGGTCTCCTGTCATCTGATAGACAAATGCTCCAATTAAGATAAGTTTTCTTTTTTAACAAAGCATATTTATTGTGGGTAACCTGGTAGGGTGGGCACTACCTGGTGCACATGTAAGCACAGATGCACCTTAACGACTGGCTCACTTTCAGGTATACACCCTGGCAAACATGCTGGAATAGTTGCATTGTTTAATCTGCTATATCTGAAATAGTATAATTAGCCTATATGAAGGTAAATAATTTGACATTTTTATACATTATCTCAGCTAGCTTGTTACCTACTTGGTTCATATGTTCTCCCCGTGTTTGTGTGGGTTTCCTCCGGGTTCTCCGGTTTCCTCCCACACTCCAAAGACATACTGATAGGGAATGTAGAGTGTGAACCGCATTTTGGACAGTGATGATGATGTCTGTAAAACGCTACGGAATATGATGGCGCTAAGCACCACATAATAAATAATGTATGATCACGGATATAATTAATCAGTGTAGAACGTGATTGGAACTTAGCCCAATTCCTGGAACTTTCTCATAATTAGTAGAATATATTGTACCGGAAAATCAAGGCCGGTGAGGTATAAAATGCTACATGTTGAGCCTGAAGACTAAGAATACATTGAGACGCGACAGTCTAATTTAATAATATGCTATAATGAGATTCAGGGATAATAATGTGGAAAGCAAAATCTATAAAATTACTATAATCAGACGGAATAAATCAGCTTCTAACAGGTTCTCTGTAAGCTGCAGGTTCATTACAATACTTGTAAAATAAAAATGAGATGGTCTTTGACCTTTTCCTCTGCGGTTTTCCCTTCTTTATATACCCTTTCCATCATTGCACCTCAAGCTGTCAGTACAGAGATGTGAAGGAGATGTACAGTAATAATCAGGAAGGTGTGATAATAGTCGGTCTGTGGGTAGAATTATAGAAGAAATCCAGTGTTTTGTTTGTATTGCTCGTTAATGTGTGTGTAGGGAGTGCATTACAATACATACTCGTTGCAGTCTTCTGCCGTTTCTCACGCCGCTCCATTCCGGCATCATGTAACCAGAGCGGCGCTGGAAGTGGCAGAAGATGGCAATGGGCAAGTACAGTATTTTAATACAATTTTTACACACATTAACCATTAACAGATGAAACAAGCAACACAAATGCCAGAGTGCTCCATTAGCAAGTATATTGTGCTCTAAATCTGCACCCTCATATCTATGAGAATCATGAGATGGTCGCACATTTACGAAACACTGCCTCCCATAGGGGTGGAGCCGCATATTCATCAACTGTAATGAGCGGCACCACGTGACCGCTCATACAGGAGAAGCAGCGGTGCGGAGAGGACACAGCTAGGTGAGTATTTCTCTGCATCTGCAAGGGGCCGGGCAGCACACTGGGGATGGGAGGACACCAGCAAAGTTTATTTTTAACGAAAAAATTGATCTTTCATCTCTTCTCTCCAGCGAACGCTGCGGGGGAGAAGAGATGAATGCCGGCTTCAGCACCACACAGGGGGTACTAGCGCTGTCTCTCCTGCACGGTCCGTGTGGTACCCGGGCGGCACACGGCTGCCGCACGTGTGCCACACGGATGGCCTACGTGCGCTCACGGACACAGATAACTCCGGTACTGGAATTATCTGGACGTGTGAAACTGGCCTAATGAGCGGCGACAGTTCACTGCCCTCTGCTCAGCACCGCCGACTGGTACAAGCGGCTGCAGGGAGAATAATAGTTTTTCTTCCTGTATCCACTTTTCCAGTTAAATTGCCGAACAGGTTTAAAAGGCTATGTCTGCAAATAATTAGCTTTTTTGGTTGTCGGAACTGCTTAATATGTCCCCATTGATATATCCCAATTATAAGCTTCATTGTAAGTTTTAGGGGGAAAAAAAAAAGTATTACGTTTTTATTTTCTTCTAAAATAGCAGATTAAAGTTACTATTACAGCTCCAAAAATTATCTTCCTTAGCGAATTGAAACTCAAATCTACCCGACTTTAGAGAAATTCGGGAGTTGGGAACTATCAGGTATAAAAAGGATATCCTCCAAATTGAAAGTTATCACCTACCCAGAGGATAGGTGGCAAGCTTCTGATTGGTAGGGATCCGACGTTTGATGCCACCACAGATATTGAGAATGGGGCTGTGTCAGTGCCGTGGGAATGGAGCGGTGGCTGTGACAGTGCCGTGGGAATGGAGCAGAGGGGCTGTGTCAGTGTCGTGGGAATGGAGCAGAGGGGCTGTGTCAGTGCCGTGGGAATGGAGCGGTGGCTGTCAGTGCCATGGGAATGGAGCGGTGGCTGTCAGTGCTATGGGTGTGTCAGTGCCGTGGGTATGGAGCAGTGGGGCTGTGTCAGTGCCATGGGAATGGAGCGGTGGCTGTGTATGTCTTGGCCAATTCATTTCGGAATCAGTGGGGCCCAAGTGGTCAGAACCAAACAGATCAGCAAATGACTACCAGTGAGTATGGTACATACATTATTATCATTGAAGCTATTAAACCCGTGTGTTGGAAGAACATATACATTATATATATACACTGTGTGTGTATATATATATATATATATATATATATATATATATATATATATATATATATATATATATATATATATATATATACATACACACACATACATATAGTATTCCTGTAGCTCATCTGAATGTGGAATTATATTTTAGTTTCCACCATCTAGATTTTGCTTCTATCTGGAAAAATGTGCGTAATGCTGTAAGATATTATTAATTTCTAAGTGGTTTACCATAGAAAGATGAAGAATTTTAAAGTGGAGAAATAACTATATAATTATAATCTACATTCCTGCTGGATCCATGGTATTTTATCTGCAAAAATCACTAATTTTTCTGCCTGTTATAAGTTTTCATGTGTAGTCAGCTGGGGGCATGGAATAAGCAGACAGCAGGCCCTGGGACATATCAATTATTTTGGGGATTAAAGATACAGGGATACAGAGGTCCCTCTCGCATAATCTCCGGCCACCATGACGTGAAGTGCAGCTGCTGATTTTGACTACTGAAAGATTTATAGGTTAGGTTGAGACCAGACATAAGATTTCTGCTTTGTAACAGCTTCAGCAAAGCTACGGGTAGGAAACAGATCGTCTGAACAGTTGTTCTAGGGCAGGCGGACTGTAAACTATTCCCTTGCGTGGAAAAGAAGAAAGAGGCAAAGAGCAGTTGGTGTATCTCTCATGGCAATTCTCAAACACAAATACTCAAAACCATGAGAAAAACGAAAGGACGGGGTCATTAAAAATTGGGAAGGAGTGGTTTACATGTATGGATTTAAGGTAAGTAATTACGTAATGCAGTTTATGCTTCATTTTCTACTATGTACATGCATTAGGTCTTATAAATAATAGACATATATTTATTATACACTCACCGGCCACTTTATTAGGTACACCTGTCCAACTTCTTGTTAACACTTAATTTCTAATCAGCCAATCACAAGGCGGCAACTCAGTGCATTTAGGCATGTAGACATGGTCAAGACAATCTCCTGCAGTTCAAACCGAGCATCAGTATGGGGAAGAAAGGTGATTTGAGTGCCTTTGAACGTGGCATGGTTGTTGGTGCCAGAAGGGCTGGTCTGAGTATTTCAGAAACTGCTGATCTACTGGGATTTTCACGCACAACCATCTCTAGGGTTTACAGAGAATGGTCCGAAAAAGAAAAAAAATCCAGTGAGCGGCAGTTCTGTGGGCGGAAATGCCTTGTTGATGCCAGAGGTCAGAGGAGAATGGGCAGACTGGTTCGAGCTGATAGAAAGGCAACAGTGACTCAAATCGCCACCCGTTACAACCAAGGTAGGCCTAAGAGCATCTCTGAACGCACAGTGCGTCGAACTTTGAGGCAGATGGGCTACAGCAGCAGAAGACCACACCGGGTACCACTCCTTTCAGCTAAGAACAGGAAACTGAGGCTACAATTTGTACAAGCTCATCGAAATTGGACAGTAGAAGATTGGAAAAACGTTGCTTGGTCTGATGAGTCTCGATTTCTGCTGCGACATTCGGATGGTAGGGTCAGAATTTGGCGTAAACAACATGAAAGCATGGATCCATCCTGCCTTGTATGGAGCATCTTTGGGATGTGCAGCCGACAAATCTGCGGCAACTGTGTGATGCCATCATGTCAATATGGACCAAAATCTCTGAGGAATGCTTCCAGCACCTTGTTGAATCTATGCCACGAAGAATTGAGGCAGTTCTGAAGGCAAAAGGGGGTCCAACCCGTTACTAGCATGGTGTACCTAATAAAGTGGCCGGTGAGTGTATATACACAGAACTGTGCAAAAGTTTTAGGCAGGTGTGGAAAAAGTGCTGCAAAATAAAGCTTTAAAAATAGTGTGTTAATATTTTTTATCTTTTAACAAAATGCTAAGTAAATTATCAAAATAAAAATCTAAATCAAATTAATATTTGGCATGATCGCCATTTGTATTTATCAGTTCTTCCAGATACACTTGCACAGAGTTTTTGAAGAAACTCAGCAGGGTGATTCTTCCATACATGCTGGAGAACTAATCACAGGTCCATAATTCCATATCTCTTCTTTCTTGGTATTATATCAAATCAACGATATATACATACATACATTCCAAAACTATGTCCATCTTCTGACGAAGCCATTCTTTCTTGATTTGGAATAGTTGCTTAGCGTCGTTGTCGGGCTTGTAAGGTTAAATTCATCTCAAGTTTTGAGGATAAATTTATAGTTGTTTGGAATGGTTAAGAATTCCTTTCACCTTGACTAAAGCCTCACTTCCAGCTACCAAACAACAGCCCTAAAGAATGTTACTTCCACTATGCTTCACTATGGGTATGGTGTACTTCTAGTGATGCACAGTCTTGGCTTTGCACCAAACATACCTTTCATGAATCATGGTTAAAAAGTTCAACCTTGGTCTCATCAGACCAGAGCACGTTTTCACATGTTTTTGGTAGACATCATGTAGGTTTTGGTAAAACATAGCCGGGCTTGGATATTTTTCTTTGTAAATAAAGACTTCCATCTTTCCACTCTACACACCAGGCCAGACATAAGAAGAATCTGGGAAATTGTTGTAACATGCAGCACACAACAAGTACTTGCCAGAAATTCCTGCACCTCTTTTAGCCCCCATGCACACGTTCAGTATTTTACATCAGTATTTGTACCCAAAATCAGAAGTGGAACAATCAGAGGAAAAGTATAATAGGAACATGTCACCACTTCTGCATTTATCACCCACTCCTGGTTTTGGCTTACAGATACTGATGTAAAAATTCACCAAATACTCAACATGTGCACATGGCCGTAATGTTGCTGCTTGGATCTTGGCAGCCAACCAGTCCAAATTTCTTCTGGTCATTTCATGAATTTTTGATGGTTGTCCTGTTATAGGTAAAGTCACTGTTGTGCCAAATTTAAGCCACTTCTTGATGACCATATTTACAGTGGTCACAGTATATCTAATGCCTTGGAATTTGTTCCCTTCTCTTGACTGAATTTTTAACAATGAGATCCCTTTGCTGTGTTGTAACCTATTTACGGACCATGGCTTTAGATGTGAAATGCAACTAAGGCTTCTTTCACACTGGCATCGTCTGGCGGACGTCGCAATGCGTCGTTTTGGAGAAAAAACGCATCCTGCAAAGTTGCCCGCTGGATGCGTTTTTTCTCCATAGACTTGCATTAGCGATGCATTGCGTTGGATGCGTTGTGTTTTGGCGGACCGTCGGCACAAAAAAAGTTCCATGTAACTTTTTTGTGCGTCAAGTCCGTCATTTCCAACCGCGCATGCGTGGCCGGAACTCCGCCCCCTCCTCCCCGGACATTACAATGGGGCAGCGGATGTGTTGAAAAACTGCATCCGCTGCCCCGTTGTTCATTATTTTCACAATGTGCGTCGGTACGTCGGGCCGACGCATGGCGACGGCCCCATACCGACGCTAGTGTGAAAGTAGCCTTAGAAAAGATCAGGAAAATCCTCCTAGAACAGCAAAACTTGATTGGAGTCACTAAATGATGGCATCTGTTTACTACTAACTACTGTTTAATGAAGCACTCCTCCATTAAAGTTTTTATCCTCTTACATTAGTCGTATTATATAGCACTGTGTACTTAAAATTAGCAATTGTGCCTTTCTACCCAGATAATTCTTCTCTTTTCTCCAAGAAGAAACTGGAAGTCTCTTTTCCCTGCCTGAATCGTCCATCTCTGCAGCTCCTGAGCCATCTGCTAAACTCTTCTTCCCTTCCAGGGACTTTGCAGTGATGTTGAATTGTAGTTCTATTGATGACTCATGCAGGGAAAATGTACTTCCCATTTCTACATAGAGATTAGAAGGATTCAGCTAATCTGTTTTTAATCACGTGATGTCATAGACCTAATAGAAATGAAAAGAATTAGCTGGGTAGAAAGGCAACATGAGCAATTGTAAGTACACAGCGCTATATAATATGGTGATTGCCATATATTAAGAGGATAAAACTTTTATGGGAGGAGGAGGAGCACATGGGGATTTGGTTGAATGCAGAAAACACCAATCACATTTAAATTCAAATACAAGGTTTCACAGTTACGCAGCCACATTATTTTAGTTTTATTCTTTTTATTTCCTCCCCTGAAAATTATTTCAGTTTGTTTCTCAATGGATTTGTACAGAGTTATGTGCGAGATTAAAAGGTGGAAAGACTTCTGAAACTCTTTCTTGGTATGATTTTTCAGTTTTTTTTTTTTTCGAGAAAAACCTGGCATTTTGGCAGGGTGTATACTTTTATATAAAATACATAAATTATATACGTATATTATATACATATACACTCACCGGCCACTTTATTAGGTACACCTGTCCAACTTCTTGTTAACACTTAATTTCTAATCAGCCAATCACATGGCGGCAACTCAGTGCATTTAGGCATGTAGACATGGTCAAGACAATCTCCTGCAGTTCAAACCGAGCATCAGTATGGGGAAGAAAGGTGATTTGAGTGCCTGTGAACGTGGCATGGTTGATGGTGCCAGAAGGGCTGGTCTGAGTATTTCAGAAACTGCTGATCTACTGGGATTTTCACGCACAACCATCTCTAGGGTTTACAGAGAATGGTCCGAAAAAGAAAAAAAATCCAGTGAGCGGCAGTTCTGTGGGCGGAAATGCCTTGTTGATGCCAGAGGTCAGAGGAGAATGGGCAGACTGGTTCGAGCTGATAGAAAGGCAACAGTGACTCAAATCGCCACCCGTTACAACCAAGGTAGGCCTAAGAGCATCTCTGAACGCACAGTGCGTCGAACTTTGAGGCAGATGGGCTACAGCAGCAGAAGACCACACCGGGTACCACTCCTTTCAGCTAAGAACAGGAAACTGAGGCTACAATTTGTACAAGCTCATCGAAATTGGACAGTAGAAGATTGGAAAAACGTTGCTTGGTCTGATGAGTCTCGATTTCTGCTGCGACATTCGGATGGTAGGGTCAGAATTTGGCGTAAACAACATGAAAGCATGGATCCATCCTGCCTTGTATGGAGCATCTTTGGGATGTGCAGCCGACAAATCTGCGGCAACTGTGTGATGCCATCATGTCAATATGGACCAAAATCTCTGAGGAATGCTTCCAGCACCTTGTTGAATCTATGCCACGAAGAATTGAGGCAGTTCTGAAGGCAAAAGGGGGTCCAACCCGTTACTAGCATGGTGTACCTAATAAAGTGGCCGGTGAGTGTATACTGTATATATACACACAGACAATATTGAGTATGATAGAAGCTCCTCTATTCTCTTCATTTCCAGTAGGTGGCGCCAACAACCATTGCACACTATGGAGATTTGGTAACAGTCCACATTTCTCTTGCCGGGTGCTGATAGTCCTGTATTGCATTATATTATATCTTTTACCTTTAGAACAAATCTTTAAATAGGGAAAATATCTGAAAGCAGCAGGCTGTAGGTTTACATTTTGTCAGGCTACCTATGCATTTGGGTGTATACCGTAACCAGATCCAGGCAAATACACTACTTCACAATGTTATGTAACGAAAACCATAGGGCAGAATTTAGAACTAATATTCATGTCATATTTCACCCAAAAAGCCATGTGAAAAGTAATCTGCCCACAAACGGCCTCCCATTGTTCTCAATAGGAATTGGTACAGATCATATAGTAGTTAATTTGCCTGTAAATTTGTGTCACAGAATCGGAGAACCACATTGACAGCAACTCATGGATTATCCTCACCCAATTCACACAGGCAAATAAATCAAGGCATAGATGTCCATAAATTGTGTGTAATAATGAGAAATGACACAGGGAAAACGTATTTGTGGTGATGACGCTTCAAGACATGTCCTGTATGGAGAAACTAGTCGCAGGCATTGCTCAGGTAGGATTTTGGACCATTCTACCACACAAACACTCTTTACATTCAGAAGGTTCTGTGGGCTCCTTCTATGAACTCATTAGTTCTTTTCATAAATGTTCCATAGGATTTCAGGTCCGGTGATCGGCTTCGGCCATTCTAGCTGCTTTATTTTCTCTCTGAAACCAATTGAGTTTCCTTGGCTGTGTGTTTAGGATGATTGTTGTGCTAAAATTTCCACCCTCGTTACATCTTCATCATCCAGGTAGATGGCAGCAGATTTTTATCGAGAATGTCTAGGTACATTGATCCATCCTTCAATTATATGGAGTTGACCAGCCCCACACCATGATGTTCCCACCTCCAAACGTCACTGTTGGTAAGGTGTTTTTGGGGTGACATGCAGTGACCTTTGACCTCTGTGTGTAAAATGGCATCTAAAAGAGTTCAATTTTGGTCTCATCTGACCAGACTATATCCCAGTATTTCACAGGCTTGTCTAAATGTTGTCGAGCAAATAAACTTACTTGAACATGCTTTTTGCTCAGCAATGGACTCATGTGTTGAGCGTGCATACAGAACATGGAGGTTTAGTGCATTACTTACAGTTTTCTTTGAAACAATTGCACCTGCTGATTCCAGTCTTTTTGTAGCTCTCCACAGGTGGTCCTTGGCTCTTCCACAAGTCCTCTGTCTGAAATCTTGCAGGGAGAACCTAGTCATGGTCGGTTTATTGCAAAATGATGCTCTTTCCACTTCCGGATTAATAGCCTCAACATTGCTCACTGGAACCTTCAGTAGTTTAGAAATTCTTCTGGAACCAATGCCAGCAGTATGTTTTGCAACAATAAGGTTGCAATGGTCTTAATACAACTCACTGATTTTACCCATCATGGGATGTGCGTCCCCTAATTAATGAACATTTATGATAATTTCTTTCCCTGTGTTGATTGGATGAGTCGTTACCGACATCTGGTGAGAATTTAATGTCAATAGCACCTTTAGAAATATATTTACTTAGAAAATTGGTAACAAGTTCAATACGCGTTTCACCCACTGTATCAAGGAAAGAGCTATAACTGCAGTCTAAAGACCCCTATATTAGACTAATGTTGGTTGAACTCACAAATATAGATGGGTTCAGCCAACAGTGTGATGTGTATGGGGGCAACGGATGACATAATTGGGAGAGATGTTGATTGGACATGTCCGATTTCGGATTCCCGATCGCATTGTTCTCCCGGAGATGAGCCACGGGCCAACGTGTCAGTTGGTGGCTCTCTCATAGAAAACACAGGAGGGCTTGGCCGAGTGAGAGCTCCTGTGTATGGGGGAGTCCGCTGAGATGAACAGGTGGAGCATTGTTTGGCCGACAGTCATCTACACCAAATTCCAAAATTATTATGCAAACCGGATCTGACGTAAATATTTTTATGGGCGGCTTAGAGGAGCAGTTGTCTTATAACCATCATTCTCTGAAGTGAGAATTCATCGATGCTTTCTATTGTCACAATTACATATTATAAAGTCTGTGGCGATCCAAGAAACATCAGTATTTCTGAGCCAAATCCAAGAGTCAAACAAAACATGTAACGGATACACTTGAACTTCTGCATTTTGGCCCCATACACATTAAAGTTGTCTGAACTCGCTGACCGTAATATTTATGGGGTCATTCCGCCCTTTCCTTGATGGATAATCCTGGGAAAGAGAAGGATCCAACCTGCTCATTGTCAGTCGCCGATTCTTTTGTTCTCCAGGACATCGGCCACTGCCAAAGTAATCTGGCAGCGACTCGCACAGAGAACACAGGAGTGCTGGGCCGACCTGAGCACTTCTCTATATGTTTGAGTCCTAGCGGCTGCATGTTTCGTGGCTGATAGACAATTCCTGCATATGTTGCAGCTGTCTAACAAGCAGCCGCAGGGACTCAAACATATTTGTCAAGCACGCCGAGGACACTGTTAGTACACGAGCATGATCAGATAACACCTTATCCGAGCACGTTCACTCATCACTATCAGCTATCCAATATGTATTAGGGCCTTTGGTTTTGGTTTAGAAATACTGACCAAACTACCACCAATGTGAACGCGGCCATATTGGATTTCAGAAAACTAATTCACTTCGTTGGTACTGTAAAACACTGTGTTTCACCCCCCGGCAAAAACGCAACGTGTAGGCAAGAACTAACTCTTCATTAGAGCACCTATAGCACAAAGTAGATAAGTAATTTAGGGAATAAAAAGGAAACAAGAAAAAGTTTGTAAATGTATTTTTTTTTTATTTTCAGTAGGAAATAAAGACCTCAGGACAGTGTACTCTAAACACACGCACGTATTCTTAAAAGTGCTCACACACTATCACTGGAAAAACCAAAAACCAAAACATGAATCGGAGTCCCCGCACATCACCGCGAGGGATCATTATGCTGGGTCCTCATGTCAAACTGCGAGGGGACGCTAACACCTCTACTGGTCAACACTGGAATTACACATCACAGGCTTCCGAAAAACTTTTTTTTATGCTCGTAACAACCAATGTGCCGTGTTCTCCTGTCGCCTTGTTCACATTTCAGTCCTTCTATAGTTGGATAAATTTGACAACAATTTTTTTTTTTAATTACAGGTGGGTCTTATTCATCTGCATTGTAAAGTCTTCATTCTGTAGGTTATAACAAGCTGCTGAACAAATGATAAAAAAGACTGGATAATAAGGCACTGGTGTTATAACCAGGCTTTTTCCTCAATGGAGCATGCTCGATGCCTCATGGCATGGTCACTGCCTGCTCCCCACGAGTCCTAGTATTAGGTCCCTGGCTGTTTAACAGCCACTTTATTAGTTTCCTTAGTAAACTTTTGCTTGACTTAAACTATCGCCGATCGGCTGTCTGCAAGCTAGTCAGCCGTAGTTTCATGGTTTTAAACCGACCAAACGCACAGAACGATCGCCAATACAACTATTCTGTGCATATATACTGCCTTTGTGCTCGGCAGCACATTGTCCTATTTGAACTATGTGCTGTCGAGAAAGGTGATTTTTAATTTTAATCCAGCTAAAACATAACATCAGACAAATAAGCCAAACGCTCCTTCATCTGGGGTGATGCATTTTTATGCCAGCTCAAAAAAAAAAAATTATTGTTCTCGACAGCACAATGTGCTGCCGAAAAGAATGGCAGGATGCATGTACAAAACATACATATCGGTTGATTGCCAGCCTGTTTAGAGTTGGGGAACACATGCTAAAGCTCAGTGCAGACTATCAGGTTGTCTAAAAGCAGCGTTAGTCTTTATCTACATGGACTGTGCTGACCGATCCTGCGACAACGGAGGACATCTCTGGATTGCTTATGGTTGGAGTATGACATTTACTGACTTACCTGCTAGGTTATGGGTTACTATTGTTCCTGAGAGTAAAGTGGTCAAGATAGGTGTGACAGATCCTGGAGAAACCATCGGCTGGTCCTTGTATATCCTTAGTTAATAAAAAAAAAAGATGGATTCTATCTGCAGGAAAAACGGAACCTAGTGTAAGGTCAAACAGGGGTGTACCTATAGGAGGTGCAGAAGCTGGCCTCACACATGGAGAATGAGAAGGTCCAACATGGTGCCACCGCCCAAACAAGTCAAGACGGGAACTATAAATTGTTGGGGGCCTTGTTACAGATTTTCTTAATTGGGGTCCAGGAGCTTTGTTACCCCATTCAAGATCAAGGTCAAATACTGCAATGTATCTAAGGGGTTTGGCAATCATCTGGACACGCCCTTGGTACATTTATTGCGCTAAGTAGTTTTTTTTTGTTTTTTTTAAGGGTTTGGGCGGAATTGCCCTTTAATAAAGCTGGTTGTGTCATGTGGAAAGCCGACAGTGAATGTCAACCATAGAAGCCTCGCCTACGAATGTTCCGAGGACGGTGAGGCTCACACAATACTTTCATGATACATGTATGTGTATTACCCAGGTGGGGCAAAACGTGGTACTTCCAACGTTCAAAGGGAGTACAACCCGCTGCCCAATTTCTACCCGTCAACTGCATGAGGATTTCTACCAGCTCCAAAAAGCAAAAAAAAAGATAATTAGACATTTCTGCAACAGAATCTGCAATGTGTGAATCCACTAAGAAGATCAAATGAAAGTACTTGCCTAAAAAAAAAAAAAATGACACCTAAAACTAAAGCAAAACAGGAACAGGCGATGTTTGCTTCAGTCACTTATCCAAAGACGTTAATAAAAATATATCTATATACACAGTGCAGCTATATACAACATGTACACACTAAGAAGCTTCACTGAACTGGGTATTGGTGGGTTGGGCGCCATATATTGTTCTCGGTGTGATCTCGCGGTGAGACGGCCGGGCATTGTGGATAATCCACTACTATATAAATAAATAAGTCACCGTCAGCCATTAACTGTCCTATTCTATACGATAAGCACAAAGGAAAAAGCAAGAGGGCGTGAAGAGAAGGCAGGACGCACGGCTGCGTTATACGGGTGCACGGTGCGGGCAGAAAACACAACGATAATCATGTTTTTCCAAAAATAATGTTTTTTCAACGGGTGTGCGAAAAGAAAAAAAAGCAGATGCATACGGACAACATCTGTTTTGCTGGATCCATTAAAATTATTAACTTAGGAAAACTATATGGCATTGTAGAATTAATTAGAATTCTACAAAGCCAAATTGTTTCCTAAATTAATAATTACATTATTAATTGTAATCAATTAAAAAACAACATACGGATGGCAGATAAGTGACAATGCGGATGAAAAATCATCTTTTTCCCCTAGATTAAAAATAAGAGGATTTTTCACACGCACAAGTGAATTGTGCAAGTGATCGTGGAAGGATGAATTGTATTAATTTTTAGTAACGAGCATCGATATTTAAAGGGGCACCTCTTCACTTTGGTGACATTGTCAGGATAGTGTCGATGGTCGGGGACAGATTGCCGTGGTCTCTATCATTATGGTGAATAGGCAGCGATTCTAGAGAAGTGTATGGCCACTGCCGGCTCCGCTCCGTCCAGGCTTGGTCCGGCTTTATTGGCAGACCGGAACCAGCGAAAGATGGGGGCATGGCACGTTCCCATCTTCACCACCTCTTTGATCAAATGGTTGGTGAGCGCCACAGCATTCAGACTGGATATTGGCAGCATATCCTACCGTTCTTCCTCACGTTGGGAAAACTAAGGGTTTAAAAGAGGCTGTCCGGTACTTTTATACTGAAGGCCAATACTTAGGATGGGTCATCAATACCAGATCGGTGGAGGTGCGACATCCGGCACATCCAGCCAATCCGCGGTACCCGATGCATGTGATCAGTTGTGTAGCAGAGCAGCACTCACTCGAGAGGCGGATGTGCAGTACCCGGCTGCGGCCACTATACCGTTGACGGCGCTGTGCTGTTCTGATCATCTCCGACCACCGCCGGGTGTTGCGTCCCCCACCAATCGCTAACCTAAGGATAGACCAGCAATGGAAAAGTACCGGACAACCCCTTTAAAATGAGTTCCTAGATTGAACTGTAAAATGTGTGTATTGTAGCTACACCAATAAAAATTATGAGATTTTGGGGCCTGCTCACATGTTGCGTTTTTGAGGGCAGAAAAAAGTTGTTTTACATTAACAGCAAAATGAATGATTTACACGGTGCATTTTTTTGCCCTATAGCGAGTTTAAACCATGCAGCTTGTCAATTATTTCAGCATTTTTAATACAATTTTTGACACTAAGGTCAAAATGTATTTGCAGAAAAAAAGCAAAAAAAAAAAAAAGCATACAAACAGCGCCAGAAATGCATAAAAAAAATGCATGGAATTTTTGCTTCAATTTTCTGGCAAATGCCTTAGATTTTTTTAATGCAGAAAAAAAATAGGTCCGTGAGAACATATAGACAAATCATAGAATTATAAGGATAACTAAAATGCTGCTCATCTTCAGGATTAATATAATGCTCTGGGAAAAAAAAGCATCAGACATGCTTGTGTGAACAAGTCTGTTTTTTTCATGAGAAACGCAAACCATAGTCAATCAGAAAACTGCAGCAGAAATTACTAGCATTTATGGTGCCTTTTTTGGGCTGCTAACCAATTTTTCTCTTTAGGAGAAAAAAATTGCACTAATGGGAAAAAAAAAAGAAAGGTGAAGAAAATGGACATGCTGCATAAAAAAAAAAAAAAATTACCACGGGTTAAAACCGCATGGGTACCAAAAAAATTAAAGCAGTGTGAATGAAATGCTAGAAGTTGATTTCATTTTGCTGTTAATGTAAAATGTGTGGAGGTTATTTCAATAGTTCTATCCATGAAATTTAATAAAATAGAAGGCTGTAACTGGAGGGAAGTAGAACCCTACAATATGTCTGCTTCCAGGCTCCCTAATAATAAATACAGATCCTAGACCAACATGTCCATACAAACCAAGATATGAACAGAACCATCTATAGACAGCAGAAGGATACTGACCCTTATGGTGCATTCCCAACACAAGTGTTTCGCCGTTGCTTCCTCAGGGACCACACTCCCCTGAGGAAGTAATGTTGTCTCTCCGTTGAAATGACTTCTTGGTCTATCCCTTTACTTTCTACTTGTCTGCATAGGTTTTCTCCAGAGTGTGTGAAGCTTATAATCAATAACGTTTACTATTTTTAGGATTTATTAAGGGGTATAACTGTTGTGGTATAGCTGACGGGAGCTTGAAGCTTCTGCAAAATCAAATATTCCGGACTAGGCATAAGTCAATGTGAATTAAGAGCTTGAAGCAAACGCACCCCTACATACAGACACAGCTACATCTCTATAGAGAAAATAATTAGCAACCCAAGGTTATACACCTAACTTTTAACAATAAAAAAATATATTTTTTTAAAAGTCCATAAAATTAATTTAAAACTAATAATACTGCTGTTTTTTGTGGGACTTAGTCGTATTGTAGAGTCGACCTGTCACTTGCAATAAATATGTAAATTTATTTAACCTGTAAATGTCACAGTTTCCCTGAATCCGGTGTTGTTTTTCATTTGTTCCTGCGCCTCTCCAGGCCCCCTTTCCTGTACGTATATCTAGTATTGTTAGCCAACTGGGCGTGGGCCTCAAGACCACTCCCATGAAGAAGTCCTGACGCCAACTACAGCGAGACCGGGAAGAGGAGGCCATAACTCAGGAATGGAGAGGCATAAAAACAAAAGAAAAACTATGCCATTTTCAGGAGGACAGCGGCATTTACACCATTACATATTTATGGCGGGTGACGGGACCTCTAAGCATAAACTAGTATAGCCACTCTACATAAATCAAGCAGGTTCTCACCAAACAAAGGTGCAGCACTGAATCTTAAGCCATCTAAAATGCAAATCTACTTTACGGTGGTCAGAGCCATTAAGGGCACGCTGCCCAGCCAGACTGCCCTACACCCCTTCACCAACACTCGTGAACACTTGCTGTACCCCAGACTATCTTACCCTACCCCTACAGTAACACTTGTCCTCCTACACATTGTCATCTATTAATAACTAGGTTTTCCAAGAGAAAACCCAAGGTGAGTTTTTATGTACAGGTAAAAAAATATAGAAAGAAGGTCCATGGCTTCCTTCCCCATAGCCAGTGAGTTTGACAAATGATAAAATCGAAACGATAAGAGTCACAAAGGACTACAGTGAAACACTCCTGTGACTCCAGGCAGACGCGCGCCAAACACACTATTATTTGGTGTTACATTTCAACACTCACTTTTTTTTTTTTTTTTTTTTTTTTAAGTTTGTCATTAAGGCAGTGGTTTGCACAGATTGGTTCCGTGAACAAGAAAAAAAAAAAAACAAAAAACCAAAAAACCCTAAATATAATATGTACATAGGCTATCTCAACGTGAGGTCCATGGCTGATCCTGTCCAAAATGGCAGGAGTGCGCCTTAGCCCGAAACTGGGGGCGTTAACGGACATGGTGGTGCGAAGAGTAACGTTCTCCTCTCCCTCTTTGCTGTCAGTGCTAAAAAAAAAATAATCGGATGTGTTTTGTTCATTGCTGTAAGGTGCTGCTGCGGACAGGCCGGCAGGGGAAGCCTCGTGATTGTCCACCTTCCCCTGACGTCCGATGCACAGGAGGACGAGACTCGATCCCGGGTAGATCACTGGATCACTCAAACGTCATCAGGTTGGTAGGGACCTGTTCAGACAAGGACAGAGATTTTATGTATGTGCTGGGTTATGGTGAGCGAACAAGGCGCGGTACAACACCCCCCGGCCTCCTCACCTGTTGCCGGTTACTTTGGCAGGCGGCACTTAGATGCTTAAACCACAACATGGCGTTCACACGGTTCCCTGCCTGGAACTTGTAAGAGTTTCCTGTGGTACAGAAAGGAAGGCTACAATAGATGCATACAGTACTTTTTCCCCATAAGATGCTCATGCACTTTCTATAGTCATCCCTCCAGTTTCATACATATGCACACTCAGTTTGGAGGAGCGTGCATAGGTTTTCCATTGGGGAGAGTGGATTAAACAGATGTCGGACACCAAAGATGTGTCAAGGGGATCTCGCTCAGCCGGCCAGACCCTTCTCTGCACTCACCAGGTGCAGGTACCCGGGGTCATCACAATGACTTATAGGTGAGTTAGAATCTGTTGAGATTCCTTACCTTTTGGGTAAGAGCTAATTTGCATGTCTTCTCGGAAAATAAAACTTAGCATCCTCGCCCCCTTCTCCCCCAATATCTCCAGTCCTCCTGAATTTGGGATGCAGAGTCGCTCTCAAGCGCTGCCTTCTGCCCTTATAACAATGTATTTTCCATTGAACCTGGTACCCCTCACCCACCATCAGCAGATTTCACAAAATTAAATGCATTAAATATAGATCTTAGACCTAATGTTGCTGGTGTACTTCCTTTGAAAATGCATTTAAGTATGGCTGAATAATTTATTTTTTTTACGTTCCCCTGCCTAATACGTTAAGTTTCAATATCACACTTATACAATTATTCCTACATATATTTTCAAAGTAATTCCACCAGTCAATTTATTAATGCACACAGTTAATATGGTGAAATCTGGCGAAGGAGCCGCACTGAGCCAAGACTGAATATGGACTTACCCTTCTCAGAGTCTGTAAGTAGAAAAATGTCAGGGTGCTCAGGGTCATCCATCATCATAGCCATCCAGCCCACTACAGATACAGTTTTCGTAGATGTGGACTTGAACTGAAAATAAATAAATAAAAAAATAGTTCAAGGACGACAATATGCCAGGATACACACGTATTGATGCACAGTTTACAGTAAAAAAAAAATGTAGCGACAGATTTACAAAGAGTATCCGTCATTTTAATAATTATTTTTTTTCTGAAATCAATACTACATATACAAATAAGTAACTCTGTAATATATCTCAAAGAAACCGGATTCTTTTTCCTTATGAACGGATCAGTAATTTTCTAAATTCTGAATTCAAGGGTAAAATCTGTCTTCAGTGAAAACAAGACTTTCCCATGACTGAGATAGGAGAGATCGGTGGGTGCTCATAGACTTCTATGGAGAAATCTGAAGCAGAATCTCTGTCGGCCGCCAGCTCCTCTCCCGCCTATCTCCATAGAACTTTCCGAGCACAAACCGTCATCCATCTACATAATGGAATACCGAATACAGATTTTTCCCAGAAAGTGAAAAATCAGTCCAGGAGAAAAAATAAAAAGCAGATTTCTCCGATGAGATATATTACAAAGTTTTGTATTTCCATGTGTACTGTTGATTTATGAACTAAAAATTAAAACCACGGTTACTCTTTAAAGGAGATGACCTGTCATGAAGATCAGACACTGAACTTCGAGGACGTCTGACGAGCTATCGTTTGGTCATTCCAAATTCCGGGAATTCTAGTTCCCTACAGAATGAGGTTGGCAGAATAAGTGGCAGATACTGAAGCTTCATTACATGCCGTCTGCATTTATTCCATGGCGCTTTACATGTGATTACTTGCAATTACATGAATTACAATGGGACGGTGGATGGTAAAAATGGACACCGACCGCCACCCGAAGAATCCAACAATTACATTTGTTCAATCTCATTATTAATGTGATTTATGCCTTGGATTACTGCAATCTATAACACCACGTGATTGTCATCCACAGGAAGGCTTTACAATCTCTACAGCGGGTCAGGGCTCAGAACATACACGTCCCATTAAAGCTTTTCAGGAGGCATTAAATGATGAGATATTAATTGACTGAATGTCAGCCGTGACAGCACGATACACGATGATTGCTGGTAAGGAAGAGATCAGTAATGTGAGAAGCTTTACACAGCCATAAACTACAGAAACAGAAAAGTTAGGTCAAATTCTAGAAAACCGATACTTGTCGTCAATGTTTGAGTGTGAGTTTTCATACAATCGTATGGGCATAAATGAAGATTTTTTTTTATCTGGATGTAAAGTAGGATCCCGACATTAGTTTTTTTTGTATAATGTATGTGTATGATAACAGGACGCATCCTCCATAATCTACGACCGGGCAACCAGCAATCTGAGAATACTCCTTGCCCGCACGTTCTGCACAGATTGTGGCCTTTAATCATCATTTCTATAAACACTGCCGTCACTCCATGCTTTGTTCTCAGACAGAACGGTTCTGCATGATCGGGTTTTATTAACAACAGACAAAAAAAAAAACGTATCTGTCCCGGACAAAGGAGTAAGTGATGAGCGACGTGAGCGCCGGATCGCTGCGCAGCCACAAAACACATTCCAGTGTGAACTGTCTCATAGAAATGGAACCATTACGGGCGGTTTATGACATAACAGAAGTGTAGGGCTGACGGCACACGTTAGATATCTCGTACACATGCACCCTCACTTCTGCCGAGCGTGCAAGTGTATTTAGCTGCGGCCAGAACAGCTCTGGTTTCAGATAGTCTCCCTGAGAATGTAAGTACTGGGCTGTTAGACTCTGCAGCAGAGGTGAAAAAAGGATAAAACATTTTATTCCTCCCTGCAGCCGCCATTACATCACGTGTCCAGTGCAATACATAGAATTTAGTGAAGGGTTTTCTTTAAAGGGAACAGGTCAGTTGACTCGTGCTGCCCAAATCAGAGACTTGTCCTGCGCTGCCCCCTGCCGGCTTCTCCTGGTTGATTGACAGGTGTGTACATTGGAGAGACCTGTCAATCACCTGCAGAGACGCAGGGAGAAGGTGGCTGGGGGCAGTGCAGGACTGGGCCGGGGGCAGTGCAGGACTGGGCCGGGGGCAGTGCAGGACTGGGCCGGGGGCAGCGCAGAACTGGTCTCCTATCTATCTATGGTCGGGTCGTTACATCAGTGCTGCCCCCACTATGATTACACACATTAACCATTTACTTACATGCTTCCTCTCTGTGGCCTTCAGTGACTTTGCTGTATAGTAGATGAGCTGCGTGCCGCACAATACTGCCCAGTACTTGGTCCAGGACGCAACCTGCACAGAGAACACGCTACAGGTTATCACTAATAAATCGCATTTCTCCGGGACAAAAATCTAACACCTGATGTTCAGCATCATATGCCGGCGGCCATCTGACCTATGGATGCACGGGTTTACACCTCATCAATGCAGCTACATATTTATTCTTTAGTTCTCCTATATGTGCTAAAAAGGTCAACAAAACATATTCCAGTGTGTTAACCCCCTTCCATGACACTAATCTATCAGGGAGCAGGCAATCCCTGCGTGTTGTGGCTGTCAAACATGAAGCACGCTGAAGAAACTCCGTTACCACCCGAGCATGCTCAGATAACACCTTACCCCAGCACGTTCGCTCATCACTAGTGTAAACGCCAAAATTGCCATTTTGTGGTCACCATGCTCACAAAAAAATGCAATGAAAAGTGATCAAAAGGATGTAAATACCTAAAAATTATACTGATACAAACTATAGCTCAACACGCAAAATGCAAACCCTTATAAAGCGCCATCGACAAAAAAAATGTATATAAAGTTATTTGTCTTGGAAAAATGCGACACCATTTTTTAAATTCTTTTTTTTTTTTCGGTTTTACACAAATTTCATATTTGTTTTTTTAAGTCGCTAAAATGACAATAAGTTTGGTATCGCTGTAAACACACAGAACTGGGAAATCATACTGCCAAGATCACTTTCACTGCACAATGAATGCCATAAAAACCCAAACCAATGGTGAAATTTCACTATTTCCCCCCTCCAGCCTCAACGATCGGTAAACTATTGTAAAATGAATGGTGCGATACAAAACGGCACTGAACGTGTAGGACATGGGCATTCTGGGGTCATTCTGGGGTCTTACTGTTGGCTTTTTGCCTTCTTTTAATAACGTCTTCCTTCGCAGCACCCCCTGTATGGTCACAGCTCCAGGATACAAATGCACCGCCAGCTCCGTCGGGTCTGCAGAACTGTAAGGAGAAAACACCAAAAATTACCAATGAAGGCGGCTTTGGTCCTATAAATTTGTGGTCACCGGTCTTCTGCTCCAAGGACACGATGGCTGTTGTGGAAAATAGCAGAAGCCGGTGGAAAGGAAACTCGCCGGGTCAGGCATCTGCGTGGGACAGACATCAGACGGACAGCGGATCTGATGAGCGTCACAGGCCATCACTGCACAACACGCGGGAACACAAACCCCAGTATAGCGGGAGCAGACGCCTGCCCGCAGGTCACGTGACATCAGTATCCGCCGCCCTGAACCCAATTATATCCACCCCTCTAATTGGATCTTAATGGATCCCATGTCAAACGATTAAATATGATCAACTATTAAAAGGCTCCCACCGGCTGCACATGGTGGTAGGTTATACTTCCATGATGGAGCATTACTAATGAGATTTAGGGGGATCGAGGAGACCTGATATCATGTGACCCAGCGTGCGCTCCCTCCATTAAATGGTGGGTTCTAAAGGTAAATTACTAACATGATCTCAGCATGGGAAAAAAAAAAAGTCACCTGGACAATCAAGTCAAATTATCCTCTTCTGTCACATTGTTAAAAACTATAAGAAAACTTTTTTCCTCGCTCTCAGTCTCGCTAACGCCACCTAATGGAGGCACCGACCTTTTACAAGTCAAGGTCTGACACCGGATGTGCAACATGACCAGAGACTGGCACCGGTCAAACCAAATGCCCATCTACAGACCGCCATCTTAGGGCTCGGTGACTCACTACTCGCTTCATCCATTAGGTGGCACTTGTGAGCTGGTTACTTTCCTTCTGGGGGAGAGCCAATTTGCATAGTTTCTTTCTATATGAACCATTGTCAACAAGACTCCATCCAGCCAGTCTCACCCCTCCTGCCCTTCCATACTTTGTACTGTGTCCACTGCTGGTCTATAAGCATCAAAATCTGGCAGAAGAGGGGCGTCACATGACTGAGGACTGGCAGCAGCCATAACTTTCCAAACAATCAATCAATGGTCACATGACCACCCCCTCTTGTCCGATTTTGGTGCCAACAGACTTGTGGTGGACACAATATGAAGTGCGGTGGAGCGGCGCCAGTCTGTAGGCGAGAAATAGGGGTTTTTGTTGTTTTTTTTACACCACTAGGGATCATTAAGCTCAACTTCTATAGTAATAGAGATCCCTTGTAATGGCAGACACTTTGTGGGAATTGTCAGTTTGGTAAAGCAAAGATAAAAACTGGTATATACAAAGAACAGAAAACATTTCTGTAAGGGCAGGTGCAGGAGACTGGTTTCTCTCCATCTTAAAAAATCGGTCTGACTATGCTGATCAGAGGGCCACCAGAAAGCCATCAGAGGGCCACCAGAGAGCCACCAGAGGGCCACCAGAAGGTCACCAGAGAGCCATCAGAGGGCCACCAGAGAGCCATCAGAGGGCCACCAGAGGGCCATCAAAGGCCATCAGAGGGCCACCAGAGGGCCATCAGAGGGCCACCAGAAGGTCACCAGAGAGCCACCAGAGAGCCACCAGAGAGCCATCAGAGAGCCACCAGAGGGTCACCAGAGAGCCGTCAGAGAGCCATCAGAGAGCCACCAGAGAGCCACCAGAGGGCCACCAGAGGGCCACCAGAGAGCCATCAGAGGGCCACCAGAGAGCCATCAGAGGGCCAGAGAGCCATCAGAGGGCCACCAGAGAGCCACCAGAGGGTCACCAGAGAGACACCAGAGAGCCATCAGAGGGCCATCAGAGAGCCATCAGAGCCATCAGAGGGCCATCAGAGAGCCATCAGAGAGCCATCAGAGGGCCACCAGAGAGCCATCAGAGTGCGATCCAATTTTCTCAGAGGTGGAGAGGAAAATGAAAAGAAAAGTTTTCCACACACACAGTGTGGTCCAATTTATTTGGCGGACCCATTGACATGAATGGGCCATCCAATTCTCTGAGGCAAATCGAACATGCTGAAATTTATTTCCATGGATCACTTGGTCCGAGGATAAGATGGGACATGTGCACAGACCCATAGAATAACATGGTGGTATCAGTTAAAACCACGGATTGCACTCGTCTGATTGAACCAGTCTTTTGCACGAGCCCTTAGGGAAAGTTCACTGTGACCGCATGGCATCTAAAATCACATAATCCACGCGAGCAGCCAGCGCACTCCTCTACATCCAGCGCATGTCCGCTTCCCCACGCGGTCCTACCGTCTGAGCGACGGAGCTGCCCTGCCGCACCACTACAGCCCATCACTACTAACCGGACAGAAGAGGACAAGCCATGGACTGACTCAGGGATGTTGGATGTTATGGGTGGAAATGTCTTATGGGTTAAGGAAGTTGACATTATAGTTGATGTTACCAAAGAACCCACAATGCGCTGCTAGTCCCGGTCCTTGTTAATAAAGGTGGATTTCGTGCACTGGATAAAACTTGCCTGGAACTGCGCAGCTGAACGCAGCTCCGAGTACGGGATGAGATCCTGAGTTTGCGCATAGAGAGCAGGGCATGCGGTCTCCTACAAAGGAACGAGCACTGACATCTTAGAAACATCTCCCTTGTAATTACACACAACTGCTCTTACACTTTGCTTACCATACAGAACACTTACATTTAAGGGGGGACCCCCATCCATCACTAAAATGGGGGTCCTGAGCCTCTCCCATTCCGCACTTGAATGGAGCAGCGGACAAGCGTGCATGTCGCCATATTAACATGAATGGGTCTGAATAGTTGACCCAAGACCTCCACTATCGGTGTCCCAGTGGTGGGACCACCAGAGCAAACCTCTACCTCTTTAACCCCCCCATTCCAAGTCACAAGTCTGACACTAGAGATTCGCTAAACTACTGTGTTTCTAGAATACTGGAAATCACAATTACAGAAATAGAAAAACTTGAAAAATCTTGACGAGTCTAAGACACGACAGAAGTGTTGATGGCTGGAGGTTTTGGTACGGACCCCACACCAATCGCAGACCAGTGCTGCTCTCCTCCGGCAATGGCAGACAGATGCCACCGGTCACAGGAGAGCAGCTCCAAGACTGACGCCCCCATCTATGGGCTAGTAGGGGGTCTCTGCACTTTGGACCCCATCGATCAAAACTTATGTTTTGTTTTTTTACATATCAAACATTTGTACATTTCACATTGATAAAGAAACAGTGAAGCAAAATATCTAACTTACTAAAAAAAATTTAAATGGTAAAATATTGGTAAAAACGCAATTATATTAGAGCAAATCAATGGCAACAAACTAGTTTCCTAAACTGGGTAAGGCCTTCGTCATATTCTTCAACTAAAATAATAATTGGGGGATGGAATTTCCATGCTCTGCAGCGTTCATCGGTCGTTTAAAGGGGATCCGTCAGCAGGTTTGTATTATGTAATCCGACAGCAGCAGGATGAAGGGAAAGAGACCCCGATACCAGTGATTTATTGCTTAGTTTACTAGGTACAGCAGTTGTGATACAATCACAGTATTCTCTGCTGCAGATCTAGCAGAGTTCGGAAAGCTAAGCTGTGTATATCCGCACCCACACCACTGATTGGCAAATTTATGTCACTATTCAGTGTGCACTGATATCTGCCAATCAGTAGTGGGGGGGGGGGTAGTTGGACTAGGAAGCACGAGACACCTAGTCCTTTATTGATTATCTCCTGCTGATAAAACACTGGTTTTATTGAGACTGCAAAACACAGCCTAGAGTATGAGCATCTCTCGAGGTTACCGGACACATAAAAGCGGCCATTTCTGATGATTGACCACCCAAACACAAGCAAGCTCAGATTAGATGAGAGATTTTATTTTTTTAGCAGATATCCGCCAAACCTGTAAGACATGAAGTTGCCAGGTCACGTGAATATTGATGTGTTTGGCCAACCTGCAGCGATCAGCGGTGGTGAAACTACAAATTTCAGCATGCCCTAACAGTGGCAGGTATTGGAGATCCACAAGAGATGGGGTGCTGCAGGTTGCGGACACCTGGTGTAATGGTGTACGGTGGTCACCCAGCGCTCACATTTCCATCTCACAGAACAGCACACACAGTTTTCCCTCCATGTTTGCACATTATGCATTTAAGTAAAAGTGGTCAAACCATTCAGTACTGGTATATGAGGGACAAGAGCCAATGATCCGCTAAACCAAAACAATCGTGACGTAAAGTGGTCATTTGGCGGAAAATACATTTCCATCTTCTGATGGTTTTTAGAATATAAATGTTATTGGCCCCTTTCACACATCAGTTTTTTGCTATCAGTCGCAATCCGTCGAATTTTGAAAAAAACGAATCCGGCGACCAATTTTCTCATAGACTTGTATTAGCGACGGATGGCCTCACGTTTCATCCGTCATTCGCCGGATCCATTGAAAATTGTGAGCCGGCCGGAGACAACGGACAATGCAACGTTTGTGTCCGTTGAAAAAAAACGGACCGTCGCCGTCCGTCGTTTGCTCAGATGGAAGCCTATGGGTGCAGGCTCCCTCAAATGATGGAATCCGGCGACTGATTCCATTTTTTTTAACTGAGCATGCTCAGATTTTTTAGGATCCAATTAGCCGGATCAGCTAGTCGGATCCAGCGAAAAAACAGATCCGTCGCATCAGTTTTTCACAATCTGCGACGGATCTGTCGAGCCAACGGATTGTGACTGATGGCAAAAAACTGATGTGTGAAAGGGGTCCTTATTGAAAAAACGCACATTTCACTTGAAACGTTCAAGTCTACCCTCACTTTTAGTGGCCCCCTTTTGATCCTGGACCTTCGGCAGCTGTTCCCGCTCTCCTTTGTATCAGAACTCATAAGGTGAAAGGGACTTGGACCGACTACTTCTGCCAAACTTTTTAAAGGTCCCCCCAATAAAAAAAGACTAATGTTGGCCGAACCTGTCAAAATTGGTGGGATCAACTGACAGTCTATTGGGTATGGGGGGCCTCAGACACTCCCAGACAGATGATGTCGGGGAAGAGAAGGATCCTGATGATCCTTTTGATCAGAGCAGTGATCAGCCGCTACTAGATAGTTTGGTAGCGGCTCTCTCAGAAAACACAGAAGCGCTTGGCTGAACCGAACCGGTGTATGGAAGAGATGAGAGATAAAGCTGTGCGCACACAGGATCATTCATCTAGTATGTATGGGGGGCTTTAAGAGTGTTGTATACTTGGCAATAGGAAAAGTAAGACCACCATACACAGACTAATGTCGGTCCAATATTGACAGAGTCAATTGACAGCCAAATAGATGTGGGGGCCGCACAACTCTCTGCCAACGGGTGATGTTGGAGGAGATGAGGATCCAGCATCCTTTTGGATTTCAGACCGCCAATCCTTTTGTTCTCTGAGACAAGTCGCCATAATGGCATCTCTCAGGATCGCTTGGCAATGGATGTGATGGTGGCGGGTGATTTTGGCGCTGGCAAAAACAGGGATGTTGTATTGGGACAAATTTGTTCTCCACTTTGCAGACATACAGGGTGGGTGTGTGTCATGTCAGCTGCGGGGGTTGCTGGAGCTTGTAGTGTACAAGGCACAGGAGACATCCTCCAGCCAAGGCTACAATGGAGGCTGCTAAAATATAAAACATAAGATAATAGAGAAAGCCTAAAACATTTTTTCTTCTCTAACTGGACAATCCCTATTCTGAGAAACAAACCTAAAAACACCCTTCAGAGGTTTTTCCTCACTACCTTACACGACCCCTTCCACCCCTACACCGAGAAGATTATGTGACACTTTGAATCTGCTTTATTTCATTACTGAAAGTGAAAACTCTTGTGTATCAATCGGAGGGTGTATTTATCCAGAAACTAAGATTTAGAAATTATTTCTTTGTGATTGAAAGTCATTTGCCTGGAAAAAAAAATACATAAGCAAACTGCAGATTCAAAAAGGAGCACAAACGCCAAAAAGATAAAGCTCTGAAAGCAGAAGAGGAGCACCCAGCACCCGAGAGAGAAGGCAAACTAATCAGCCAGTGGCACACCCCATCACCAGAGTGCAGTAGTTATACCTGCTGGCCTTCAATGGGCCTCGGTAGCCATTCCATGCCCCTCTTGTCATTGGACCCAGAGAATGGTACAACCTGTTCCTGTTGGATTCCATTACAGATTATCATTGTTACTTACAATATAAGATCACAGAGAAAATATAGAACAGACAGTGCACAGGCCGATATAACATTAACAAATAAACACGCCACTGGCATTAAAGGTTGGAAGAGGAACCAAAAATAACATGTTTCTTACAATTTATAGTTGGGCTCTGTTAATATGTCCTCAGACATTCTGCTTTATTAACAGAAAAGGAATAAGTGATCTGTTGCATTAGTTAGGCAAACAAGCAGAGTGTGCCCCCATTCATTATGGGGTAAGTTTGGTGCCCATTACGGTCCTGCATGTAGAACTTTTTGTTCCTTTTAAAGAACGAACCCAGATGATCAAAGCCTTAAACTTTGCCCCACTCTGCACAGATTTCCTTTCTAAATCTGATTTCAAAAGGGGTGGTACCATAATTATAAGTCATCACCCATCCATACGATAGGTGAAAACATACTAATTGTGGGGTCTCCCTCCTCTGGGACTCCCACCAATCCTGAGATCTGGGCTCTGGAGTGCCCTACTTGCATGGACTGATGGTCCTGAATGTTCAACCACCACTGTGTTCATGGTCTATGGAATTGCCATCAAGATTACAGCGCTAAAGCGCGACTCCCAAACAGGAGTCAAAAACCTGATAATTATTACGTCACTGGTCTGCTCTAAATTATTCTGACTTCCTGTTAATCTTCGGATGGGCGTGTGTCATTAGACATCAGCCAATCTGAACAGGCCGAGCTGCAGTAGGGAGGAGCCAGCAGCAGCCTGAACCAATGAGGAGACAGGAGGTGTGTCTCAGACTACCTGTAGCCAAACTGTAGTCATAGATCACAGCTCTGTCGTCATGGAGATGCCATAAAATGTGGCGCTCAGGACTAGACATCTCTTAATTGTTATGCCTTATACTGTCTAACGTTGCAGAAGGTATCTTTTTTGGGTTGTATTTAAGCTGTCCTCCTTGACCAACTGTAGGACAATCTTTTGGCACAAAATCAGTGTGAACGTGGCCTAAGACGACTTCTAAGTAAAATACAGATTTTTGCTGTGGTATACGAATTATGTAGATATCATCTTACCTTTCAAATGCCGGCCATGACATGTCTTCACTGAGCTCAGAACCATCACTGCTCCCTAATATATAAATAAGAAACAAAGTTCAGAAACCAGAAATCTGTAGAGCTGGAACACCTTACGAGGCAGTGTCAATTGTCTGAGCACGAGTCCTAATTGTGAAGAACGCACCAAGAGCACAAAAAGATCCCAATAAAACTATGCTGAGATCAGACATTAGCTCTTAAGTCACCACCTTAAACTATTTTTTTGTATTCTACTAAAGTACTGCTGTATCATTGTGCAAAAGTTTTGCGAAACTTAGAAAAGTCACAAGTGATGGATTAGCTGGAAACATCTGGAAAATGAAAACCATGACCATGTCAAAAATTTCCCAAAAATGATGAAGACTGAAAAACTACCGTAAAACCGGGGGAAAAAGCCGTAAATGAATTTGATGCAAAAATAATGACAAAAATCTAAACATGCACTCAAAAAATTAAATGAATGATGAAGCGGAGTCCTCATTTTTAAGCTTAATTTCCTTCTGCTCCTTGGCATGTGAAATGCTGCATATAGTGCCGCACAATGCAGCGGTGCACTGCTGAAACAAGCGGTGGATTATCACACTTTCTGTATTATTGGATGCCGCATTGAAGGGATTTCACTGTACCTGCACGTGATTACACAGAGGCGCACACATATACCATAGCACCTCAGTCATTGTAAGAACCCTTTATTCCCATTCAGAAATGTAAGTGTCCATTTGCAACACATAAAAAATTCAGGATTTCTCAGAGCTTCGTTCTCTTGCTTCTTCCAGCTTTCTTGAGTGTTGCGATGACGGAACAGGCTGATATGACGACAGACAAGGCTGGAATTTACTTACAATCATTTCTTTCTGAATGGCCTGATATTCTCAGTGATTTACTAAAGTGAACAAATTTCGTAGCAAGTTTAAATGAGTTAGTTCAGTGCGCGGGCATGGCGTGAAATGCAGATTAAAGTGCTGCTAAATACAGTCCCTAGGAAATGTTATACATGTTACAGACAAGCCCTTTAAGGTGCATGTCCAGGTATTGGTGACTCCGTAACAAAGAGGAATTTGTTCCATCTCTTCTAAATAAAATCTAAAAGCTTTATTATAGCATGGTTAAAATTCCATGGCACTCAAAAACTAGAAAGACCATGAGAGGGGAAAAAAGTGACGCGTTTCGGTCACACTCCTGTGAGCCTCTTTTAGGACTGTAAAATGTTTTTAGCTATTCCATTATTAATAATATATCATATAAAGACAGACAGTGAACGCTCCCATGAAGATAATGAGCTAGTAACCCCTTCAGATACTTACACTTACCTATGGATATCCCACTAGACAGTGTGGAGCTCTCCGCCTGCCCTCTCGATGGTGTATGTTGCTCCATGACGCTGTCATCTAGGAGGTGGCGCGGTCCGGCATTTGGGAATGTTGCACTTTTAAACTCGGCTGTGTTCATTTTATGGATGAAGCTTGAAGATAAAGAGAACATAAAATAGGATTTATCCATATACGGTGAATTCAGAAGTGTGGTGAAGATGAAGGAATTTACTTGGCCATACATTCAGCTTGCTCTACGAGCCCGAATAGACTTACTTGTAACCCAAACTGTGACATTTGCGGTGACCGTGTGGGATGAGATTTCGGGGGGACGGTGGTGTTGGGGGCAGCAGCACTCCTTCTACTGGAATGCTTTTGCGTGAACTTTGAGGTGAAGATCCAACTTCCGGACCTGAAATGAAAGAAGACATGGAATCATAAATTGATAAATCTTGCATAAAATGTTGCAGTAAAGACTAAAATAAAGTCCCGGGATCCATGTACACCTGCCTGCAGACAATGCTCAGTATCAGCACAGACCAAATTAGCTGCCATACATTTAATCATTAGATTTGCCTAAAAATCCCCACATACATTAGTGTGAAGTTGTATTTCGGTGGGTTTACTCAATCATCTGCTGTGTATGGGCACCTACTAAATCTCCCCAACAGATGAAACCGCCATCTTAAAAGCCGTCATACACATGAGCGGTGGTTTGACAAAGCGCTTGTATGTTTCCTAAGAGCGCTGCCGCCAAGCATGATGCATTGACAGTTGGTTCTCCACTGCCTAACTGCGGGGAGCCAACGAAGTAAAGAAGAGTCTGTTGACATTCCGTATAATTCTGGTGCATGTGAAGAGGGCATTGCAAAAAAGAAAGTCCCCAGCACTCTAGTGTTGAATGAAATTCCGTTTCATCCAGTGCATACAGAATTCCAAACAGACGCTTAGCCCATCCCAGGCTTTTGTCAATCGAAACTGGAATGGGCTGAAATGTCTGTTTGGAATTCTGTATGCACTGGATTAAATAGCATTTCATTCAACACTTGAGTCCTGTGGTCTTTCTTAACTGTGTGTAGCTGACCGTCGATCAGCAGGACATCAGCTGTCATGACCTGTCGACAGAGCAGCCCGGTAGAAGAGGAGCTGCTCTGTTGATGCGGAGCAGCTGAAGTGCCGGCAGGAGCGGTCAGTGACCACTGAGCTGGATAGAACAGGCAGGTAGTTAGCAACCCAACTGCCTGTTATTTTTTTATTTTGTTTTTTGTTTTTTTACTATGAGCCAAAAAACCAAGACTATAGTCTTGGAACAACCCTTTTATTTTTTTTGTTTTAAAATATAAGGCTTGACGTTGAAAAAGGACTAACCATTTGGTCCAGCTGCAATAGTCTAAATAGTAGACCAAAACTAAACCACCACATAAGCGGTACAAGAAAGAAAGAAAAAAAAATAAAAAAAATCGGATTTGCTGTTATTTTTTCTCAACTCGTCCCACCCAAAAAAGAAACTTTTGTGCAGTTTTATCTGGCTCTTTAAATGCGGGGATGAAGAAATTTTTTATTTTTGCTTGTTCATTACCAAACAAGCCTGGTTGTTAAAGGGTTAACTACTGTGGAATAGGTTAATTTCATGGCAGAGAAAAAAAACAAAACATCATAATCGTAAATTTGAAAAATGAATTAGAATTCTAAAGATAACCCCGTAAGTAGGAAGACGTACCTACTAAATCCTCCCGAGATGCTGCCGCGCGGGGAGTGCTGGTCCCAGGCTCAATCTTCAGAGATAACCTACAGGGAAGGTGATGGTAGAACATGAGGAGGAAATACATCACACAAACAACCACATGTTCGAGCGACTCCGCGATCCTGGAAAGTTTATGTTCCCAGCCCTGGAAATGTAAACTGTGAGCAAACCATATTGAGTGTATCAAGACGGTGAACGTGAGAGCAATTACCAGGGAATATTCCTGAAAATGCATCTGGGGCATTGTTTACCAGTGATAAAAAGAAAAACTTTCAGGATTTCTGTTTTCTTTCAACATAAAATTTGTAAAGAACAAACAATTCTGAGTAAAACAATTACAGGAGAGGATGGAAACATATGAAGTGCGTTACCCCGGTATATGCTGTCCATCATCCATGTATATATCCATAAAATCAAAACCAGCAGAGACGTAACATTACTGGTAACACAATAACTGTGTCCGGCACAGGCGTCACATACGTAGCATCAGCCCAAGCGAACCCCCACGGGGTGAATGTGGCAACCAGAGGACATGCAGCATATGGGCTAGAAACTCACGCGGATCTGCAGTGGCGTCAACCCAAGCATTGCAAATAGTGAAATCCGCAGTAAACTTCTGCGCCATAAATTGACACGCTGTGGGTTTGGGCACAGCAGGTCAACTTTCCCGATTCATTTTTCTTTTACTGCCTTCGGATGAGATTTTGTAGACTCTTCTCCACTCAGCTGCTACCGTGATAAGCGGTGGATTTTCCACCCACAAATCTAGATGGTCTGCCCCATATAAGTGCAGGTGGAAGTCTCTAGGGTAAAAGAAACCATAACACCATATTGAGGGTAAACTGATTATGCTGCAGTATTGTCGTAGATTCTCCTCGAACAGGCTCTTAAAATGAGTTACGGTACATCCGTCTGGACCCGAGCAAAGTACAACACAAGATGGGTCTTTAAAACTAAATCCACCACCGGCGGGCGGCGTCTCCATCTACAACACAGAAGAGGCTTTTAGGAGTTTTTTATTTGAATGATTGACGATGAAATTAAGGCAAAAAGTAAACGGTAACCGGGAAATAAAACAAGCTGCCCTCTGTGTCCAGCGATGCATCTTCTACTGCTTTCATTCACGCCGGCACTTTGCATATTCTGTCTCCAATATTCCCATCCGCATTCCTTTCAAGACCTTTTCTTTTAGCTTAGCGGGAGCAGAGATGAAAACATAGAAAACTATTTATCGCTTCCAGCAGAAGAGATTAATCGCCGATTGCTTCACAAACTCAAGTCGTCCAAACCCGCCCTAGATATTGGCCAACATTCCAACACGCATTGGGGTCTCCTGACTTTTGCTCGTGAATAATGTTGGGGAAACAAAGGATCCAGACAGTTGACTTTCAATGGCCGCTGCCAGAGGAGTGGGGAGTGCAGTGGAGTACGGTAGCGGATCTCTCAGAACACGAGCTCTCGGCTGACACATAGGGGCGTCAGGGAAAATCGGCAGAATGATCGTTCACCAATCGCTAACTAATGTGTACTTTGGGCCTTAACTGACAAGTGATCCATCCGTATTTACAAAGAGGTTCTTCAGCAGCTGTATGTATACAGTTAAGGACCCAATACATGTTACTTTAAAAGCTGACGAACGTCCCAATTTTAGCAGGACCAGATGACCACCTAACGTGCATTGGGGTCTCCGAACGATTCCACCAACAGATGATGTTGCGGGAGATTTAGAATCTAGCAGTTTAAATCCAATTGTCCATCTTCCTGTTCTCCCCGGAGATAAGGCGCCACCAGCACCACTCTCCACATTGAAAATGCTTGCAGAGCCATCTAAGGGGTACAGGAACCTTAATGGTACCAGTAATATAATACAAACCATCGTTCTGCAAATCGTCTATAAAAGACCGCTTATATTAGCAAACGGATAATAGACCTGATCAGGCTGGTGGAGAATTATTTTTTGCCAATTTTTTTTTAAACCAGATATTAAAATATTTTTTAAAAATTTTTAGGAGTGCAGCTTAAGCTGTAGTCCTAAAATTCATCATCTTAATACAAGAATTACAATGCAAGTACCCCTGAAACAGGAAAGCAATTTTAAGATCTTGGAGACCAAACCAAAATCCCAGACTTGCTTTAAGACCCTCATCGTTGAATTTGCCTGCGCTCGTGTAACTGACTGCGGGGTTCAGATCCAGGAGATCTTCGCAGCGTTCTTCGCCGACGTGACATTATTATTGTTAAAGAGACGATTGTTTAGGAAGCGGTGTGTCCTGGAGCGTACAGGAGAACAGAAAGACTCCATGTATCTTAATGCTTTCTTAGGGATAATTCATCAGTCTGTTCTCACAACAAGTGATCGAGTAATCAGTACAAAGACGGGCGTAAAGTGAGCGGGCGCGATGTGTGCGGATAGGAAGAAACGCATTTCTCCCACCTGGTATTAATAAAGTGTTGGCTGGATGCAACACAATTCATCACACATTACCCACGAGGGCTCCCATGACATCTAGTCCCAGGTCACCATTTATCTGCCATGTACCAGGGGAAGCTCTAGATGTTCTTTGCATTTTGCTATGCAGTGATGTAACTTGAAGCGCGCGGGCCGCAACGAGGCTCCCAACTATTGCAGGACTTTAATGGTATTTTTACATGGGGACAAAGACCGTTGGGACTTCTCTAATCTCTAGAGCCCGGGTACGATTGCAGCCCCATCACCTATTATAGCAGTGTGTGTGTGTGTGTGTGTGTGTGTGTGTGTGTGTGTGTGTGTGTGTGTGTGTGTGTGTGTGTGTGTGTGTATAAAAACATTTATTACCATGAAAAAAAAAAGGCGAGAGATGCTGAGGAAATACAAAATAACGAGACAACCTGATCAGGGCATAGCCGTGCTCTACACTACTGGGAGTAGCCCAATATGGCACCTCGTATGGATGGATTGGGAGCCAGGAGGATCACGGCCAGGCTAGTTCACCCCCAACTCATTAGGTCTAAAACAACTTTCCACTGAACTCCGCCCCAATAACGTACATTTTAATACACTTATTAAGGATGTTGATCCGATGGATGGAGAAGGAGAAACCCACAGAAGGGTCCATATATTTTAGGCTGCAGTCACATGTCTCTGTATGACCTAAGTTCTGAACCTGCTGCGATGACCTACACCCGAACTCCATAGCCTCATACAGGCCAATACTAGAACCGCGAAACCCGAATGTGTGAATGCAGCCTTAGAGTAGAGGGAAAAAATAGGCAAGGGCATTAATTCATTAATATTGTCCATAGCTTTTAATTTCCGGCTTTAACAGAACCCTAGATCCACGATACACCAATCTCATGGCGCCATTCTGCCCTGTACATACGACACAACCTCCTAGCACGCGCTATTCACCAACACTTGGTCGCACCCCATTCTCCTCGTTATTTGTACAACGTTCCCCTTCCTTCCAGCTCTCGCTTTATAGAGAAGAATCACATTTTTCGTTTCCCACCATCTGGTTACAATTGCTTTCGAAATCTGTGTTCCATCTTCAAAAACTCAGAAATGGCTTTGGTCTGGCAGCGCATCCAGGAGATGGATTGCTCACAGATAATGCGGGCTTTTGTATCGTGCGTGGTTCCTGTAAACAGCATTCTATGAAATGGCGTTGATGGAGAACAACCGCAAGGCACGGCTGCAGGCTCCGCTAATATGCATTTGGTGGCAGACACTCGGTATGGCGCCATTTACGGCAGGATTATGTCCGGCGCAGTTAGACATCCTTACGTCTCGTGCAAACAGCAGAGCTGCAGGAGCTCTCCGCGACACGGCACGTTGAAGATATTTCTTGTAGAAACCATGGTCTGTAATATCACATCCAATGTAATATGCTACATCTGATCTATGAAATCAGAGACGTACAGGGCACCCAGACTTTTCTGTGGTTTTCTACTGCGCCCTTTGTGGTACTCGAGGTCTGAAATGTGACAACGGTAAAGCCATTCTGTGGATCGGTCTCTTATATGGCTGTATCGGCATAATGGTGTAGAGCCCCACTGTACAGCTCTGCATCATAATGGGATTTTACCCAAATGTCAGGAAATGTTAGGAAACGAGTTATAAAGCCAAGTCTTTAAAGGGCTCGTCTCCTCTTGTTGAGCCGGAGCGCACTGCTCCCCCTGCCTCCCAGCATCCTGCTTTCTAAGGATCGGACCTGGCTCGGACTGTTCACCCTACAGGCAGAGACAACTTTGCCCTGGAGTTGGCCGGGTCCAGAAATTTTGCTGACTTCAGAGCAGCGCTTACAAGCCCTATGGAAAAACGCTCGTTAGTACTGCGCTCCTTGGCTTAAGTTTTTGGGTTTTTTTAACGCACTTTGCAATTTTACCCATAAAAGATGAGAAAGACCTTTAAGGCTGTGCGCACACGTTGCGTATTTTTTGCGTTTTTTTTTTCCGCATTCTTTAGCTATAAAAACGCATACATATGCATCCCATCATTTAGAATTTAGAAAGCATTCCGCAATTTTTGTGCATGTGTTTTTTTTCGCGGAAAAAAAACGCAGCATGTTCATTAATTTTGCGGATTTTTTTGCGGATTAACACTATTATTGCATCCCAGAACCTCTGGAAAAATCTGCAAAAAAAAACGCAAAAAATCCGCATGCGGATTTCTTGCAGAAAATGTCCGGTTTTGGTCAGGAAATTTCTGCAAGAAATCCTGACGTGTGCACATAGCCTTAAAGACAATAATTCTACTACAGTCTACAGTCTGGCATTTACCAACATTTGTTAATACTACACAAGACGACAAATATGCCGTCATGTAGACTCGCTCCAGACAAAACATCTGTATTCAGCGGCAGGAAAAGCGGTCACGTGGATGTATCACAAACTCCATGTCTAGCAACGCTGGAAGCCTGGTTGCAATCTACTTCTGCCAGAGTAACGGAAAAAAAGAATAAAGAAAAGCCTATAACCTTTAACTACTCAGCTGGGAAACCATATTTTATGACTAGTCTCCTACACTAGCTCTAATTAATCACGATGATTAAAAGTTGACTAAAGCTCATGAGTCGTTTTAAAAAGCAAAAAATCATAATCAGAAATTATATATTTACATTGTTTTGCCTGAAATACAAAAGGAAATGTGTCATGTGTAACTTTAGTCCATTTAGAGATCATTTCATCTTTAACTTGTTTAACTCCTACGTTTCTTCATTATTTCCCCAATGTGCAACAATACAAAAAAGAAAAATCCATAAAATCATTTGTTCGTTTGCAGGCAATGCGTTTCATAAAGCAGACCTCACTGTTCTATTATTTTATCCCAGAGATGGATTCACAGCTACACTACACTGCCTGTTGTAGCTGCTTATGAGCATGTGCTACATAGAGACGGGTGAGCAGGATTCTCCTTTACGTCCATAATGTATGGGGAGAACTCACAGCAGCTAGTCCTTACTCACTAGCTCAGAGACAACTGACAAGAGTTGGAGCCTTGTGAAAAGTTCAGGAAACGAGTCAATGGCCAGAAATAGTGTACATAAACAAGATGGATTATTCTGAAAAGCCACTTAAAATGATAGGTACTGTAAGATATTTGAATGAAAAAAGAAGTAGAAGTAAAAGGCAGAGCTGTAAACTTACTTATAATTATCGTCTTCTACAAATTTTTGCAGCTCTTCAATGTAGCGCATGGAGTTCAGGTATTTCTGGACATGAGGCAACAAGGGGATGTCTGTGAAGAAAAGAGAAATCATGCAGTGTTTGGTTGACCCGATTATGCCCGTGCAGCCACCACCTTGGTTTGCTCAGATATGATGAGTGCTGAGAGAGAATGGGCAAGTAAGGACCAGGGGAAAGTCTCATGGCCGAGCTCATTCCATCGTAGGTAAAATGTTGCATCCTCTGCACTGAGTTGTAGTTCTCACCGGTGTGGTGGGGTTCGGGGACCTCCAACATCGCCTGATGCCGGAATCTATACATAGACCCCCATCTCTGATGCCATTTCTTACCATATTCGCAGGACTGCTGCAGGTCAGAGATTATCCTCAGGATGTTGTTCATCAGATTGGACCTCTGCTCGTTCTCCAGGATGCTGCCGGTAGATGGATATGCAGAATCTATGTACGTCAGATCCGAGAGGTAAATACCTGCGAGGGTAATAAGATAACATACACACTCATATTACACTTCTAAGGTTTCCTTTATTTGAGGATTAGATTTGTGCTCTAGATCCTGGTAGAAAGTTATCACACGAGCAGTAGCACTTGTCTATTCTTTGATGCATCTTAAGATTAAGGAGCCTTATACCAATGTGTCCCGAACAGAGTGACCATTACATTTTTTTTTTTTTTTTTTTTTAACAAACCGCTCCTTGTGTCTCTCCTTGATACGTGGAAAAAGACATCTAAGTACAATTCACATTAGGATGCTACCATGAATCAATGTTTTCCAGAGAGAAGAAGGTGACCCCTGATGAAGCACACTGTGAAACGCGTCAGCATATTGAGGTGTCTTTGTGTTCATACTGGGTTTTTTTTAGCTGACTTAGTGCACTTTACGAGCCATTCAATGGTGTCATTCACTGATGATTATTGCCCCTTTTTTCTTTCCATATATGTTTAATTTCGTGTATTTCTTATGCCTATGTGTATTACACCATCCTTTGCAATCTCCAGCTGCAAAGAAAAGGGGTGTCCTAAATTATGAGCCAGAAGCTTGGTGGGACCACTCAAATACATCAGCAACCAGGCAGAAAAAAAAAGATTTAATGTGAAACAAATTTATAAAAATGAGAATCTGGATCCTCTGCACTCATTTTGTGCTAAATTACAGGCATTTGAAGGTACGTGTAAGCATTGTACCATAAAACCATTATCCCTTTTTCCAATAAGAAATCATAGTAATTTTGAGAATCCATGGGTCACCCAAATTTGTAACTACCTCAATCAATTATACTGAATCCCTTGTAACTGAGATCATTTCTACAGACGTCAGACAGTGAGTTTTTCTGAGCTGAGATCATTATGAATTGCCTGCGGCATTAACAAAAAGGGGCTGGAGAGAATAAAACATATTAGATGCTGACAAAAGTAAGACCGTTACCCGAGCAAACGACGTGTAAAGTGATATTTCTCCCAGCGTGGTGGGACATGATGTAGATACAGCACTTAAACAATTTAAAGGGTCTCGTGATTTATTGTTTCGGAGAATTTTTTTGTAACCCAACAATAGAAATATTGGTCTTGAGTATGTTCACAGGAAAGCAAAGGCTATGCACACAAGTTAAAGCCAAATATTATGCTCTGCTTTTGTGCCAACACCAAGTATTGATCAGCAATCCTACTACGCCCGGCAGGACAAGCTAGGAAAGTTTGGATCAATGCAAGGGAACTTGTACATCTATCCATCTCCTCTACACCGTTCCCTTTAGTGATGACGAACCTGCTTGGATAAGGTGTTATCTGAGCGTCTTCGGTGTGCTCTGTTTGAGATCCCGCGGCTTCATGACTTGCGGATGTTAGGCAATCCCTGCATGTGTTGCGGGTGTCGAACATATTATCCGAGCACACTGAAGACACTCTGATGGCACCCAAGCGTGCTCGAATAAGACCTTATCCGACCACGTTTGCTCATCATTAATCTCTACTTAACATCTAATGTTTTATTCAAAGCCAAATGGAGAAATAATCAGTGGGATGGAGGTAAAGTAGTAAAGTTTTCCGAACAATCAGCACATACACATTATGTCAGGAACGATGGACGACAATATCAGACACCCGATGTTTCGAACAACTACGATTGTTTCACGGCCCAAAAGTTGATCACTTGCCACATAAAAACCATAAATCGAAAGATCGTCGTGGTCAAAATAGTCTACTTATTACAACGTTTGTCTAATGTGTTTTTGGGGCCTTTAGTCTCAAGGTCTCCTACACGTTAAATGAAAGTCAACAGGACCGGCAGACAATCTGATGTGTATGGAGGACCTCCTGACTACTCGAAAGAGAATGTCTGAGGAAAAAAAAAAATATATAAATTAGAAGATTGGTCCATTGGAATTTCACCGGTCAATCTCGCCGCATTGAAAACAAAACAACTAGGCTAAGAGAACTCTCGTGTATGGGGGGGGGAGTCAGCAGAGACGGTCAAACATTTGTTCGTCCATCATGTAAACACATGCATGGCCAACTTTAGACTTAAGTCGACCATACATGTTCGACTTGTCGGCCGGACCCGCCAATATATCGACAGGTTCAGACTGTGTATGTAAGCATTGGCCGAGTCATAATCGTGAGAGATGTTGATCAAGAACACCCCATTTCAGACTGTAGAGAAGACAGGAGCGTTGGGAGTCAGTGGGGTGATTTCTCGTAGCCTTAATACCCAAAAATAAGGGGTTAAGGGTGACTTTACAACCTCATGTCCACTGATAAGTTTATAAGACTTTGCCGGTTGTAGTTTGGTAATAAATAGTGATGAGCGAATATACTCGTTACTCGAGATTTCCCGGGGGTCCTCCGAGTAATTGTTAGTGCTCGGAGATTTAGTTTTTATCACCACAGCTGAATGATTTACATCTGTTAGCCAGCATAAGTACATGTGGGGGTTGCTCGGGAAATCTCGAGGAACGAGTATATTCACTCATCACTAGTGATAAACTCACGTAATTCTTTTCTCTTCTTGCCGTGGACAGCAGAAGACATATTTGAAAACCATATCTGTGGAAGAAAGAGTTAACCTTTTCCATATATTTTCCGGGTAAATTCAGGAGCCGTACGATGTCATGTTTGCACAGCAGGGGCCCTCCGAACGCTGACCACAAGTCTCTGTGTCCACTAAAACATGTGGTTAATCAACAGCGGAAATATATGCAGAGTTCGGCTTCCTCTGAGCGATTTTTTGGCCGGCTCCTCAATCAATACATCCTTTACTGTAGTTTTACAGATGAATTAAACAGATGACGCGAGACACAGAAATCAAACTTTTCCCCTCTAATGCTCTTTGCACATGCTCGGATCTAAAAATGTATAAAACCAATAAACAGGCTCTGCTGTCAGAGCAATTACCCTAAAACCAACTTGTGTGAAGCCTCCTATAATTGTGTGTGTGTTCAACTATTCAGGAGGTTCGTCGGCCAAAAACCTGATGTATTCCCAAAGGCGACAACCAGTGACGACAACGGCGACTAATGATTGTCGGAGCATATGTACATTTCATGCTACCCTAGGCTGAATATGAGCCATTTAATCTACTGAAACTCTTCTTAACACACTAGGGCTCATTTATCAAAACTATCAAGATAGATCGCTGGAGTCAATTGCGTCAAATTTATCAAAGTCTTGTCACCACTTAATTGGGGGCAGTTTTTGGGTGTCCTAAAGTCTGTCCTCTTAGACTAACATGGTCAGTTTGATTGTGTTATTTTAATGGTAAAAAAAAAAATTAAAAAAAAAAACAGCAGCTCTTCTATTAAAGGGACTCTGTCACCTGAATTTGGCGGGCTATGTAAATGCCATGTCCGGTCCGATGGGCGGTGTTTCTTCTTTTTTCCTTCACCCCATCCTTCCCAGCTGTCTGCAATATTTTCTGGAATTGGAGTAGGAGTTCTCCATAGTTTGCGCGTGCGCAATGCAATTTGTCTCGCGCAGTATGCTTTGCCCATCTGCGGGCAAAACCGAAAAGCATTACTGCGCATGCGCTGGCGCACTATGTTGCGGGCGTATTTATCTGTGTTCCGGGACATAGTGCGCCAGCGCATGCGCAGTAATGCTTTTTGGCTTTGCCCGCAGATGGGCAAAGCATACTGCGCGTGCACGAGACAAGATTGAATTGCGCGCGCGCGAACTATGAAGGACACCTACTCCAATTCCGGAAAATATTGTGGACAGCGGGGAAGGATGGGGTGGAGGAAAAAATAAGAAACACCGCCCATCAGACCGAAAACAGGGCATTTACATAGCCCGCCAAATTCAGGTGACAGAGTCCCTTTAAGAGCCTTGCGAAGCTAGCCTTACACACAAATATTGGTGGGAGGAGTGCAATTTTGTTCACAATTGTGACATATTGTGTCAAGTACGGTACCTTAGAATCTCTATAAATGCATAGCGCAAGGATTTCAAAAGTGGGCAAAATTAAGATGTCCATTACTGCAGCCCTTTACTCTCTCCCTGCTGATGTCAACTGCTGGAGGACATAGGCAGATCGCTACACGATCTCTAGTGGATACATCCAAACAATATAAATTTGTTTAAAAGCATATAGTAAATGTAAAAGGAAATTAAGAAACCCCTCTTACAAATAATGACGCCTCGCTTACATGCCAGCGGACTCTAAAAGCTACATTGAAAGTTTACTTAAAACTTGTATCAGGTTTCCATTGTAGCCACAAAATAGACCCCCACCCAAAAAAAAAAAAAAAAAAGGAAAAAAGGTCAGCGAGACCCCCGCATGGTCGGAATCTCAGGTTACAGAGATTTTAGTACAGAGGCGCATTACATAAGACGTCTATCCCTCCCTATCTCAGCAAGGACATAACGCAGAGCATTCTCTGCTCAACACACAGACCCGGGGCAGGCGAGAGCGAGAGGTAAGTGATTGGCTTCTTATTCCTACAAGTCACAAAGGTGCTCGCTGTAGCCTTAAGAGGTATATTGAAAAAGCCCTATAAACAAACTCTGCAAGATTTAATCTCCGGCCCGGCTTTAACTACAGCCACATGTGCGGAGCTCCTGGAAATGAGAGCCAGCAGGACCATAAGAAGCTTTCAGGAGGAGAACGCAATGCTGCCCTATGGGTTAAATAATGGACTGGCACATTTCACACCACAAAATATATACTATATACAGAAAAAAAAAAAAAAAAAAAAAGAATGTGAAATTTGTTACTGCAATCATGGGTCTAGGAGAGCAATGCAATGGATGAAATACCGCTGTGCAGTTTTCCTATTCGATGACCCTTAAAAAGGAGGCTGCAATCCCTAGAAGAAGCCATCTATACAGACATTAAGAGATTGAAGATATGGAGGTTTAAAGAGCTTCCCCAATCTACAGGATGCATCACGCAAAGAGAAGATGAATATTAGCAAAAAACCTTATTGTGCCAGTCCACCACCACCACCACCACCACCACCACCATCATCATCATCTAGGGTCTTCTCCTGAAGACCACAACTCCACAGTAAAAGTCAAAGGTCCCTTAGCTCTGGTCATTTTTAGAAGGGATGTACACAAGTTCACATTGTTGTTGCCAAATAAAGGGATAAACGTGCACCGAAATGGATCTTTACTTGTCGGCTGTGCTGAAGACCCGAGGATTGCCAGCTGGCTCAGTTACCAAAGCCAAAGACACTTAAGGAATCCCTCCTTCCCGACACCAACACTCCAGTACACGGATGTGCACAGAGCACTTTCCGCCAGGACTTTACCGGAGTGAGACCAGGCGCGTTTCACTCCCATCCTTCACTTACAGATGGAAAGAAATGAAGCAGGCTTCTGAATTATTCGGATAACGTCGCCCTCCGCTCCCCTCGTCTACACCGTGCAGGAAGGAGAGGCGAAGCAGATCTCGGCCGGCTGTGAAAAGGTTGGTTTTACACTACCGTCCTCTTGTTTTTACAACACTTAAATGTTTAAATGAGGGAAAAGAAGGTTCCTTGAGAACCGGTCTTGGATTTTCAGCACACAGACACATCTGGAAGCAGTTAACCCCTTCCCTGACAATGCAGGGGCCATAGGAGTTCGTACAGAAAATCAGGAGTAAAAACACAGACCTGCGGATTCCATCCAAGACTTTACCAACACGTATGGTCAGTTTGGGCATGAATGTGGCTAGCCATCACTAAATCATCATCATGTTGTAAATGACAAGTCTGAGGACCCTTTAAACTGACGTTCTAGAACTCTAAAATCCACATTGGGGTTAACTCCTTGGGTCGGGTTCTGGATGCTCATTTATCGCGACATATCTCGGTTCACTTTAGTTGCCTCCGCAGCTGTTGTGAACCACAAGTCCCTGAATGACATGCTGGCAAGTACGTGCAGGTCTACATAAGCTGGACTGTTCCAACCGGCATGGATCCGCTCTAAATCATAATAGACAGGTTTAGCATTATTGGCTCTCAATAATACAGCTTTCTATGGGTTACAGATGTTGTCGGCCCTCCAAGGCCCATCATCTCCGTTTGGATTATATTTTTGGGGGTTCTTGGCTTAGGAAGTTGGGACATAACTACTTCCATGAGATCACTTAGCCATTTTTTTTCCACCTTTCAAAACCAATAAATATGAACAAATGCATAAAGATACCAATCATAGGAATATGTATGAACATCTGTTGTGCCATAACTAGGAAAGCTTACAGATTCGGGATTGACAAGAGGCGTAAAGAAACCTCATCTGTATACTCCTCTGAAGAAAGAGGTGATACAACCTCGGAATTCTTTATAACTGGTCGTCTAATGTCACAGTTCTGTTTATTCTGGTTTTCCCCCTTGTGCACGTTGGTTCCCCCTTAGATTCACACAACATTGAGCTTCTGTTCAGGCCGGAGAACGCAAAGATTGGGCCTCTGCTGTGTCTCCCGTCAGACACGTTGGCTTACAACGTCAGACAGACGCATTGAAACCTGGAGAAGTCATGCAAAATGGAAAAACAGCCCCCCACAAAATAAAAATCTAAAAAATGAAGAATTGATTAAAAAGGCAAAGAAAAGGTCATTGGGGTCTAGAATCAAGGAATTGTATCTACATGTTTAGACGTTTCCTTTGCAATCCTGTGCCAAACATAAGACAGATATAACATGCATTGAGCCTTATTGACTTATTAAACCCACTATTCACTTACAAGGGAAAAAAATAACGAAATTGTGCAATATTTCTATATGCAAATTCCCTTTTATCCATACCACCAGCTATGGACCATTGAGCCTCTTGGCCAATCTGAGGAGACTGGTCTCACGCTCCTGACTTTAGGTTTCATGGTCACCACATTATCATATCACATTGAGAATTTTCCATTGAAAGTTATATAATTGCTAAATTAGACAAGTCATTGAGAAAACTGACTGTATAGCACTGATGGATTAAGTCTGACCTACATCTAACCACATACTGGAACGCTAAAGGCTAATTCACATTCAGATTTTTTTATGCATTTTTGCAAAAATTGTAGAAAAATTGTAGAAAAAACATTATTCATTACTTGCCAGCATCCACTGTAAATTGTGTACTGCATACCACGAAGGGCACCTATGACCGAGAAAATCAGGTGCAGGGGTTAAAATACCAGAATTAATGCGGGTAGGTTTTTTAGAAGACATGACACCGGTATGAAAGGCTACAAACGACTATTCCTCCCGAATACAAAAGCTCAGAGTAACGCCATCCAGGCACCGGCTTACACCATATGGGAAGGATTACGGCCCTCCTTTTAATTGAGTATTGAGCAAAATGAAGGGATTGTCAGCAATGTTTATGCGTATCTTGTACTTTCCGTATTGGCAGGAATGGAAGTGGGGTAAGAAGTTATGATAAAGGGTTGGAGGGGTTGGCGGAGAAGCCTTGAGCGGGATGGCGGAGGGAGATTACAATAGAAACAGATGCTGATCTGGGCTCACATCAAAGACTTGTGGCCATAATCGAGCTTCTTCTATAACGTGCATGTAGAGAGCTGCAAATAAATCAGTTTTACTATGTGCTCACAGTGCAAAGAAATGGGCAGGAAATTACCAACATGTCAAAAATGCACAGACTGCGGATTATCACATACTGAGAAAGTAGGAAAGGGGACATGGCCAAAACCAGTGACGGCTCCATGATACCGAGATCTGAGTGCAATGGAAACATACAGCCTATATTTTATATTATTTTCCATATTTTGGTTACCATTACTAAATTACACTTTCTATGAAATTAATGGAATCCATAAGAGAATGACTTTCCATTACTAGCGCCAAGGTAGCACGTGGGCTCCCATGTGGGGTCTCCAATCAGAGCTGGGAGGTGCTAGCTAAAGACAAAGTATGCAGAAGCCGGAATATACCCCGCATGTGTATGGTCCTACCAAACATGGAGAAAGCAAAGAAGGTTTGGAAAAGAAAAGTAGATAGACTATAGGGTCTGTAGACCCCAAAGGGCAGAATAGAGGCTACGCATAATGAGATACGTGTCATGTAGAAGATCACCAACTTTAGATGAATGGACCCTCAACTCTAGCTGCGTCCCTTTGTCAGACCTTCCCAAATAATAAAGTGACGGCACATTCTAGTAACGTGCAATCAAGTTGCGAGATGAATATTACCCCTTTTAAGCACAATATAGTAGAATTATACCCAGATCTGTGCCATACAGACGCACGCCTCGCGCAGAGCGTACACAGCACAATGAAAAGGATTGTTATTTTTATAGCAGTCGGCCTTCTTGGACGGCTGTAGCTGCAGAGCGCAGTCCTGTTTGTGGAATAACCTTGGAACGGATGACTTAATACTCGACAGTATTTGAGCAGGAGAAGACGCTGGCAGAGCGGAGGGCGCAGGCTGCCCACCCATGTCCATGTTGGAACGCCGGCCAAACACCACAAGCAATTAGTGCTACAGGAATCAGAAGTGATCACAATACGGAGCAGGAGTACAGAGAAGTCACACAGATGTTTGCAACTATATAAAAAAAAAAAATTCAAGACCCGTGTGTTTCCTGCCAAGAGGATTTCTTAAAAAGTTATTCCTCTAAACCTCAAAACGGGAAAATCTCAAATTCTCCATATAAAGATGTGCACGATAAAAACCCCTCTGAGCTTGTATCCGACCACTAGTGCCCTAAAATAAATAGTGATCTTAATTTTAGAGGAGAAGGGTAAGAGCCAGAAATAAGAAAAAAAAAAAAAAATGTAAGCAAGCATCGGATGACTGCCCGGCTCTAAACCGACCGTCAGTGCAACACAAGCACAAATCTGATCTTGGCAGCAGTAGAAGCGGCCATGTAACCACATCCATATTCCATAATTACAGGTTGTCCTGTACAATCAAAGTCAATTAACTCGAGTTATCAAACTTATCCATCCAATCAATTGTGTAAATACGGACGGTCTTCTGTGCCGTGGTACGCAGATGTAATCGCATCCACATGCGGAGCCCAATGGCCGAATGATTTTATGGGTAAAATTCAGGTATGAGGGCCTGGTTCCAGCCACTGCATGCAAATGCTGCCCAATATAGGTGCTGGATAAAGTGAGTAGACCTGTCAATTTTAGCACGACACATCTAATGTCTATTGAGGTTCCCGTCTATTAGTGGCCTAGTGTTCAGGTTTATGGGGGGGGGGGGTTGGTAAGAGTAGCCGTCAGCCCAACAAACATTCAGCTCTAAAATGTATAATACTCAGCCGACCCGGGTGATTACTACCATCTTGTCACATCCAACCCGAGTGGTTGGCCCAATGGGCATTTCGAGAAATATACAGTATGCCAAGATGGGACCAAGCAGGCATAAGAGCGGAAGGGATTGGTGAGGATTACTTTTATTTTTTCATCATACTGATAGGGGGTAAAGAAGAGGTAGCAGATAAAATGAAGTAAAACCATACTATACAGACAGACAACACAGAGGGCAATGTATTTGTAGACTGTAATCATGGAAATACACAAGTTTGCCCAGCAGCTGTATATGCAGACAGATTAATCTCTAAAGGGAATCTGTCAGTAAGATCAACCACCCCCAAGACATGCAGGTGTTCAAAATGTAAATCTATTGGCACCTTTATATCGTCTATCTGTTGCTGCATTCAAGGGGAATTTGTGTTCCCATTCATATGTAAATGAGGGATTAAGTGCTCTGGGTATAACCGAGCACTTTGAGTCTCTGTCTCCCAAGGTTGTTACTTTGCCCAGCACCAGTCTCTTTAGACTGATTGATAGCTCACTGGCTGTGTGACATCAAGAACCATGCTGAGAAATCAGACAACCAGCCATCAAGTTAAAAAGGCTGGTGCTGGGCAGAGAAATAACCTCAGGAGGAAGAAGCTCTTTAAATTACTTTGTTACGCCCAGAGCACTAAACCCTTCATTTGCATAGGATGCAAAATCATTCCGGAATGCAACAACAGATACAAGATATTGAGGTGTCGATTAATTTACATTTCAAAGACCTGTATGCTCAGGGTTGATCCTACTGATAGATTATTTTTAATGTAGAGTGAGCAATGATCATAAAAATATTAACATATTTACATTTCTACTGGCTATCCATTTACCCTGAAATAACAAAGCTTTTTATGTGGACTTCTAGTTTTCGGACTACTTTAGGAAGCAAACTGAAAAGTTATCCCTGGCGATAGAAGCCTGTAACATGAAAAATGTAACATGAAATTGTAAAACCGGCCTCAACTACGAAATTCTCTTGAGTTTTTATAAGTAATAAACTTTAACAGCAGATCGTAAATTTTACTTGAAGAAATTCTAGTGAAAGGTCCAACATTACACAATGGCAAGTGGGGTTTACTGCGGCCAAAAGTAGTAACTTACCTTTCTTTTTTTTTTCCGGTTTTAGTTGTTTGGACAAAAACAATCCCTGGGTAGGATGGAAAAACTCTTCTGGACCTTAGGGGTGTTGCTGATATCTCTGGTACCTTCTAGTTACGGCACAAACGTTGACTTTCAAAGTCGGAAAGCATCTTCAAAAAGAGTTACGCGTTCTGTGGACAGTACAGATGCCGATGACGGTAAACGGTGCGGTTACACGTTCATGGTGCCCCAGCAGAGAATCACCGGACCTATATGTGTCAACACCAAAGGGCCAGGTCCAAACAAGGACCAGGTGACAAGAATGGATCTGGAAAATCTCAAAGACGCTTTGGCTAAGCAAAGGACAGAGATGGAACTGTTACAAGTGGTGGTGGACGTGGACGGAAATGTTGTTAACGAGGTGAAGTTACTGAGGAAGGAGAGCCGCAATATGAACTCGCGGGTAACACAGCTCTACATGCAGCTCCTACACGAGATCATCCGGAAGAGAGATAACTCCCTAGAAGTATCTCACCTGGAGAACAAAATCCTTAATGTAACGGCGGAAATGCTTAAGGCCGCCACGCGCTACAAAGAGTTGGAAATCCGATACGCCTCGCTGGTAGATCTGGTCAATAACCAGTCTGCCGATATCTCATTGCTGGAAGAACAGTGCCTGAGAGTGTTCTCCAGAAGGGATCCCCATGGCTCGCCACCATTGGTACAAGTGGTGCCTCAACACATCCCAAATAGCCACCAGTACACCCCTGGACTAGGAGGCAGTAACGAGATCCAGAGAGACACCGGATACCCCAAGGTCAGAGATAGCAGACAGCCGCCACAAGCACCAGCACCCACCGTCAGCCCCTTCCGAGTCCCACCAGTGACCGTCATCAATGAAGGTAAGCAAAATATTGGCGGGAGGTGGAGCGGTGGGCAAGAAGTTCTTATAATAAGTAATAAATGTTTCAATGTAACAAGACTTCCCGGTCCACAATAAGTGTCTTCAAACTAGGCGGTACATATTACAAAGGCAATGAGCAGAACGTAGAGCACAGGACACATTAACCCAAGGATGAGGACGTCCTGCAAAACGTCATTCACTTGCCTGGTACTCTAATCCACTGTGGATTATACAAAAAAGGTTTTACGGCTTAACTTTCTGCAGGTCATCATCGTGCCATCAGTATGCCTTTGTTAAAAGTAATAAAATCATCTGGCGCCCACCCTCCCCAGGTGCAGGGTGTCACTGTTCCAGTCATTGTTTATAACCACCCTCCCCAGGTGCAGTGCGCCGCTGTTCCAGTCATTGCTTACACCCACCCTCCCCAGGTGCAGTGCGCCGCTGTTCCAGACATTGTTTACACCCACACCCTCCCTAGGTGCAGTGCGCCGCTGTTCCAGACATTGATTACACCCACACCCTCCCAAGGTGCAGTGCGCCTCTGCTCCAGTCATTGATTACACCCTCCCCAGGTGCAGTGCGCCGTTGTTCCAGACATTGTTTACACCCACCCTCCCTAGGTGCAGTGCGCCGTTGTTCCAGACATTGTTTACACCCACCCTCCCTAGGTGCAGTGCGCCTCTGCTCCAGTCATTGATTACACCCACCCTCCCCAGGTGCAGTGCGCCGTTGTTCCAGACATTGTTTACACCCACCCTCCCTAGGTGCAGTGCGCCGCTGTTCCAGTCATTGATTACACCCACCCTCCCCAGGTGCAGTGTGCCGCTGTTTCAGTCATTGATTACACCCACCCTCCCCAGGTGCAGTGTGCCGCTGTTCCAGTCATTGATTACACCCACCCTCCCCAGGTGCAGTGCGCCGCTGTTCCAGTCATTGTTTACAACCACCCTCCCTAGGTACAGTGTGCCGCTGTTCCAGTCACTGTTTACACCCACCCTCCCCAGGTGCAGTGCACCGCTGTTACAGTAATTGTTTACACCCACCCTCCCCAGGTGCAGTGTGACACTTTTCCAGTCATTGTTTACACCCACCCTCCCCAGGTGCAGTGAGCTTCTGTTCCAGACATTGTTTACACCCACCCTCCCCAGGTGCAGTGCGCCGCTGTTCCAGTCATTGTTTACAACCACCCTCCCTAGGTACAGTGTGCCGCTGTTCTAGTCACTGTTTACACCCACCCTCCCCAGGTGCAGTGCGCCGCTGTTCCAGTCATTGTTTACACCCACCCTCCCCAGGTGCAGTGCGCCTCTGTTCCAGTCATTGATTACACCCACCCTCCCCAGGTGCAGTGCACCGCTGTTACAGTAATTGTTTACTGGAAAGTTGAAATAATTTTTGCAATTGGATTTGATTCAACTTTTTGCACCGCTTCCTCTCATCCGCCTCTGCACGGTTCTATTTCGCAGTACAAAATGAGTTCTGAGAATCCGTCAGTTATGATGGGGTGACGGACTGACGAAGAGTGGGCAACTCTTATCTGTCTTTTTCTCAGCTGACTTATGACTGGAGATTCAAAGTTGAGTGTTCAGGGAAACAAAGAGAAACAGACAAATTGTGTTTGAAATCAAATTGCAAAAATGAACAATATCGCCAAATAAAAAAAAAAACTATGGCTACAATTTCCAAAAATTGAAAAAAAGAGAAGGAAAAAAGTCAACAGTTTTGACAGGTATAATAAACATTCCGGGACTGAAGACGTATGAAGATTTGACAATGCTGAGGCCGCAGCTTTTCTGCAGAATATTAGGTCACATTGCACGCTGTATCCAGTCCAATGAAAACAACCAGAGAATGATAAATCCTGGTAAAGCAGGAAATTGGTCTCACAAAGTTTCTCTGCGGTGGAAAATATTTCTAAGAAAATATTTACAAAATGTGTTTTTTTTCTGACGTACAATTATCAGGGACATTCCTAATACCCCGCAATACAACAAGTTTATGCTCCTGTAAGGAAAAAGGAGATTCACATGACCTTTGCTAAGTAAAAACACGTGCGGTAGCACTTAAAGGGGGCACCCAATAATAATAAAAAAAGTTATACAACTTCTTATTTTAAGCACACTTCATTTCTATGGAAAAATAAGCTGCAAAAGTTTTTTGTAAACGCCCAGAAATTAGTTGTTCTGACTAATGCTGTTGCACTTCCCAAAAAAAAAATAATAATAAAAAGGGAGTGGTAACGGGAAGGACCGGCATCAGGGCAGGTCCCCTCTGGCTTTTACTTGTTCAACTTATAAATATACATGTCAATCTACTTGTGCACATAGGAGCATAAATGCCGGAGTTTCCTAGCGCTACGTAGATGAGGGATCCGATCCCTGGGTCAGGCAGCATGGATTACTCAACAGGGTATTCCCAATCCATCTTTGGTAATGGGTATTGTCAGATCGTGCTCGTGAATACAAGGAATTTTGTAATTTAACTGCTTTTTAAAAATGTCAGCTGTTCTTGAGATATTGACACTTTTCTTTACAGCTTGTTGCCTTGGAGACCGACCACCGCTGCTACACAGCAGAACATCACATTGCTTACAAGTTTTTTTTCTAATGAACTTGTAAGCACGACCAGCAGTGGTGGTCGGTCTCCTAGGCAGTAAGCTGTAAACAAAAAATAAATAAAATGGTAATATCTCAAGACCGGCTCACAATGTACTGCTTAATTTTCAATGTGCTTGCTTTTCTTTTTGTTTACGAGAACTGTTGAACAATATCCATCTATGAAGATAAGAATAGTCCTTTAACGGAGGTATGTGCCCACATTAAAGAGGTTGTCCACTATTCAGACAACCCCTTCTGAATCGCTATGTTTCCGACCCCCCCAGTAAAATAACAACTGCAGTGCTGTTCCAGCGGTGTCGCCACCGGATCTCCTGGGGATCGTGTGACAGTGTCAAGTGATCCCTGCTGCCATTCAGCACTGGCTTCGTTCTTCTCTCTTACGGACGTAGTTGACAAGTCCTGATTTGTCCGAGGTAGAGAGGAGTGAAGCCAGTGCTGACTGGCAGCAGGGATTACATCACAGGGAGACCCAGTAGTGGCACCGCTGGAACAGCACCAGAGTTGAGTGTTATTTTTTTTTTTACTGGGGGATAACAGGTATTCAGAAGGGGATGTCCGAGTTGTGGACAACCTGTGTATAAATGTATCATGGGGCAGGAAAACCGCAATTTTTTTTGCGAATGGGTGATTAACACTGAAATAACTGACATGCTGCAGGTGACATTGCACATTTGGCTGCTACGGTGCAACCATGTTGTATCAACCTGGCCTGATGGTTAAGTGCACAGATAGTCAATCCTTCTAGATTTAGGAGCGATTCTTCCCATGCAGTAATGTCACATTCTTCCTAATCCACATGTCCTAGTAAGGAAGTGTGGGACGTGTCGGAGAGCCTCCAGCCCGACCACATTGGGGAGGATCCTGCAGCCTGTCAGTAGCACAGCGTGGCTTTGTTGTGAAGGACCTGGACACAGAAGCCGGCCGATCGGAAGCAGCAGTTTAGCAGGATGCAGTTTCAGCTGCGGCAGTTTAACAACATGTCCCCAGATTACAGCCAGATGTGGCCGAGCGTCCTGTCTATAAAGCATGGGAATCGAGAGGAACACGAGAATTCTCACATCTAGGATTGGAATGTATCGAATTAAGACAGGAAAGTGGGGCAACTAAATTTAGCGACGTCCCCGCATGGTGTCCTGCTATCAGGAAATGGGGTTTGGACGTGAACATAGTGGCGACATCTGAAAAGCATAAAGAGGTAGGAGTAGCTGCTGCTCGCGCTGGCCTCAGACCAGGCACTTGGCAAAACGAGCAGGAATATTTAATTCACACCAACAGTCTGTGGATCCTACAGACTGAAACTTGGCCGGTGTCCTCACGTCCCGCAATAGCAGCAATCCCACAAAATGACTGGAATCTGGTACTGGAGATGAGCGGATGGACTCGGTCAGGGGCATCCTTCGGCCAGATGGGAGGTCCTCAATCTTATACCTTCTGACGTTTGGTTTGTCAGGGCTGGAGCGGTGTCATCTGTGTGACGTGAAGCACTAGATATCCGGCGTCTAGTACAACTTATGGACACCGCTTACAACAAGGTCAGATATTAATTTGGAAAAAGTCCTTTCGAGTAAAGCACCAAAGTTGCAATAATGAAAAAAAAATAATAACCTAAAACATAACATAGTAAAAGTTTAGGTTACATCTGTATTGAATCCTCCACTACAAATCCATACAAAAACAAATACTATGTGCCATGTTTTTTTAAGACATGGACTGACACTGACAAAGCCAACAGACCCCACTAGAGCAAAGATGGCGTCTCCTCCGGGAAGACTCAGACGAGCAGTCTATGGCTTTCAAACGACCAGAGTTCTGTGCGCAGTAAATAGGATCGCTCTGCGGCCAAGGAACACCCCCGCTCTCGGCAGCACAGGACCATGAGCTGCAGACAAAGGATGATTGTAATGGCGGCATGAATGATCCCATCCCATGAGCGTTTTGCATATTCGTCCGGTGATCACCAGCCTCTTTACACAAGCTCACAATCAGCTAACGAATGCTTATTTCCAATTATGTGTTGGAAATGAAGCAGAACATCAGATTAGCGCATATGTATCAGGAGCCTAACCTGAAGGCGGTAATGTACACAGAATCAATGTATGTGCCGGGAATGTCCCAGAGGAATCCCGATGTAGGGAACAGTGCGCACAACAGGACGATACCAGAGGGAGGGAGAGGGGGTAAGTGCTCGGTCAACCTCCACCTGGTGATGGGCATGAAAAACAGCTGCTGCTGCCCCGTGGCTGGGGGAGAGATCCTCCAGGAAATATTGGATCCATTAGGATAAAACACAAGAGGTGGGCTGCGCTGCTGGAGGAAATTGATCTTTCAACAATAAGTTGTTTTTTTTTTAATCCACAACACATTTCCACACCGTACCTGCATCTTTATCAAGAGAAAACATTTGTTATTTTCACTTCACCCTTCCCATCTTCATTGTTGAGGAATGGATTTACTCCAGCAGAGCAGCCCACAACGCGCGTTTCATCCGCCTGGATCCGAGAACATCCCTAGGGCATACATCAAATGTATCTACAGGTCACCATCCCTCGATGGTGGACAAAGTGTCCGTCAGACCAGATATTCTTCACTATATGGAAGCAGAAATCTTGAATACATGACAAGGGAAAATCTGAAAAATGGAGAAAAAAAACTAAACAAAACCTTTCCACTGGATAAAATTAGAATACCCTATGAATGTGACTGGTAAATCCTAGCTGCAAATACTCCCCAAATTAGTACCATGGCCCATTAATCGCCCCCACAGTAGGAGAGGATGTATAATGGCTTCCAAACATCCCGCTAACCCCGATAGGATCTGCCAGGAGCAGTGTAACGAGCGAGTGGCCTCAGATTGGCCTGCAGATCTGCTCCGCGGTCATCTCTTCTCTACCGGTGAGCGTGCACGGTAACGAATAACTGCAGCTAATCAATACCACACGCTGCCGGCCGGCCCCCCCACCACAATAAATAAGAAACGTCCTTCTTCTGTAACTTGCCGTGTAGGAATCTGCACTGCGCTCACAAGCTGGTAATTTTCCACAAATCCTGTATTTTACTAATTAAATCTTTGGAAAAGTTCCACAAGTAATTTGAAACATTTTAAAGATTAGCGCTATTGTTTCCCTTCAGTAAAATGTAATTTACAAATAAAGGAACAATTCCAACAGTGGGCAAGACAAAGCGAAGAGGGGGAAAAAAAAAAGGAAAAATAAGCTTTATCCCCAGGAATGAAGAAGTATGCCACGTCTAGATGCAGAAAGTCATCCTGGGGATCCTGAGGGGCCTCGCCGAAATCAGCTCAACAAAGAAGAGTACAACTTCTTCCTAACAAACAAAAGTCTGTGTTTTCCTTGTGACGGTGCGCGGTGTAAGTCACGCTGCAGGACCCCGCTACGTCCTACACAACAAACTAAACATTTCAGCTTCCAATACATCAACAGCAAACTCTGCTCGTCCCCGGGGAGGGCTGAGCGCCGCGGCCAGGTATGATCAGCTATTCTTAGAAGCACAGGGAATTCAATGCTTAATATGGAAACGATTTCCAAACTATGCATCAATTCTGGGTATTAAATGGATTTGGAAAATCCCTATTAGACACAAGTGTCCCTTGTAAATAAGCGGATCATTGGGAATCCTGGCGTCCGGCCCCCTATAATCTGTTGGGAGACATAGCAGGAAATGTTCTATTTCCACTTATTGTCATCAAAGCCGATCTGTCACATTACAACATGCGCACATTATTAAATAAGTCTTAGCCCCCCCCCCCCGTACACATCAGATCTAAGGACAATTCAAACATGACTGGCCTACAGTTTGAGGTGTGGGGGGGTCTCCCGACAGACGAAGTTGGAGGAGAGAAGGATCAAGCAATTGGAAATTTCAACGGACGAATCTTTTATTCGACGGGGAGATGAGCGGCTGCCAGAGGAATCTGGCAGCGGCTCACTCATAAAACACACAGGAGCAGAGCCAAGCTTTCCAAGTTCGGGAAATCACTGTCCGCCAAAACAGTTCAGCCGACAGCCATCTGATGTGCACGTCCACCTTTAGACCTGATAAGGCAGGTGTACTTACTTTGATTTGTAGCAAGATTATACAGCTGTTGTGACGTGAGAATTCAGACAGGAAGACTTTCAAAAACAAAATTATGAGATTGATTTTCACAGTACATACACCAGCTTCATCAGGTCTACGAGATCAATTTACTAATGTACTGAAGTTTTATCATAAAATCTAGAAACGGTTGCCCCATCTAAGACACATGGTACGTCCACAGGAGGTCCCATTATAGGTGCTGGCAACACAACAATGAACACCAGCCCCATCAGTCGTGGTCAGGAATGGAGCAGTGGCAGCTCATCCCTCTAATCTAGAGGTTTATTTTTTCCTACTCTTTCTAGTTTCTTGCTGGTAATCTACATGCTATAAGAGTGAGGACATTATGTGATACATGGACTTTTCTTTACCAGGTCCATTCAGGGACTGCAAGCACGCGATAGACTCCGGATTCTCCAGCAGCGGAATCTACTTGATAAAACCCAAAAATGCCAACAGTCACATGCAGCTGTGGTGCGAGAACAGCCTGGATCCTGGCGGGTGGGCCGTCATACAGAGGCGGACGGACGGATCAGCAAACTTTTTCAGGAACTGGGACACGTATAAGGTGAGGACATTTCGTCATCTGTACAAATCCCGGGCACAGCCGCTGTAATGGGCAGGTCGCTAATGAATATTCATTATTTACACATTAGTGTAACTTCATGCAGCTGTCAAGATGGGCGAGAAGACAAAGTCCCACCCCTCACTTCCTGCAGAGGCAAATGCCCGCCCCTCACTTCCCATATATAGGCAAATGCCCGCCCCTCACTTCCCATATATAGGCAAAGTCCCACCCCTCACTTCCCATATATAGGCAAATGCCCGCCCCTCACTTCCCATATATAGGCAAAGTCCCACCCCTCACTTCCTGCAGAGGCAAACGCCCGCCCCTCACTTCCCATATATAGGCAAATGCCCACCCCTCACTTCCTGCAGAGGCAAATGCGCGCCCCTCACTTCCCGTATATAGGCAAATGCCCACCCCTCACTTCCCATATATAGGCAAATGCCCGCCCCTCACTTCCTGCAGAGGCAAATGCCCGCCCCTCACTTCCCATATATAGGCAAATGCCCACCCCTCACTTCCTGCAGAGGCAAATGCCCGCCCCTCACTTCCCATATATAGGCAAATGCCCGCCCCTCACTTCCTGCAGAGGCAAATGCCCGCCCCTCACTTCCCATATATAGGCAAATGCCCACCCCTCACTTCCTGCAGAGGCAAATGCGCACCCCTCACTTCCCGTATATAGGCAAATGCCCACCCCTCACTTCCCATATATAGGCAAATGCCCACCCCTCACTTCCCATATATAGGCAAATGCCCGCCCCTCACTTCCTGCAGAGGCAAATGCCCGCCCCTCACTTCCCGTATATAGGCAAATGCCCACCCCTCACTTCCTGCAGAGGCAAATGCCCACCCCTCACTTCCCATATATAGGCAAATGCCCACCCCTCACTTCCTGCAGAGGCAAATGCGCGCCCCTCACTTCCCGTATATAGGCAAATGCCCACCCCCCTCACTTCCCATATATAGGCAAATGCCCGCCCCTCACTTCCTGCAGAGGCAAATGCCCGCCCCTCACTTCCCGTATATAGGCAAATGCCCACCCCTCACTTCCCATATATAGGCAAATGCCCACCCCTCACTTCCTGCAGAGGCAAATGCGCGCCCCTCACTTCCCGTATATAGGCAAATGCCCACCCCTCACTTCCCATATATAGGCAAATGCCCGCCCCTCACTTCCTGCAGAGGCAAATGCCCACCCCTCACTTCCCGTATATAGGCAAACGCCCACCCCTCACTTCCCATATATAGGCAAATGCTCGTCCTTCTCTTCCAGCAGAGGCAAATGCCCGCCCCACTTCCTGTACAGAGGGAAATGCCGGCCCCCACTTCCTGTACAGAGGGAAATGCTGGCCCCCACTTCCTGTATAGAGGCAAATGCCCGCCCCCACTTCCTGTATAGAGGCAAATGCCCGTCCTTCACTTCCAGCAGAGGCAAATGCCCGCCCCACTTCCTGTACAGAGGGAAATGCCGGCCCCCACTTCCTGTATAGAGGCAAATGCCCGTCCTTCACTTCCAGCAGAGGCAAATGCCCGCCCCCCACTACCTGTATAGAGGCAAATGCCCGCCCCCACTTCCTGTAATTCATCTAGAAAACCATCAATGGTGACCAGCTTTTTGGAGAAGTCTTACAGGCTAAAAATGTCGTTTTGGCTAAAAAAAAAAAAATTAGCCATTTTGCTAGCCACTGCATTTCCCCATCAGATGGTCTAGAGATTTTGGAAACATGAGTAACTGTTTAAGAATCTTAGTATTACAGTAATGAATAATGATGTTTTTGTACGGTATGGCACTGACGCACTGCATGTTCTCTCTATACAGAAAGGTTTTGGAAACATTGATTCAGAGTACTGGCTGGGGCTCGAAAACATCTATCAACTAACAAACCAAGATAACTATAAGCTGCTGATTGAACTGGAAGACTGGAATAATAAAAAAGTCTACGCAGAATACAGCAGCTTCCGGCTGGAGCCAGATACGGACTTCTACAGGTTACGACTGGGAACGTATCAAGGGAACGCTGGCGATTCCATGGTCTGGCACAACGGCAAGCAGTTTACCACACTGGACAGGGACAGAGATATGTATACAGGTGAGACAGGAATTGACGTTTTACAAGTCACGATAGAACAATATCCAAAGTTTTAAAAAATGCACTAAAATACTGCCACTTATTTCCAGGTAACTGTGCACACTTCCATAAGGGAGGATGGTGGTACAATGCCTGTGCACATGCCAATCTCAACGGAGTGTGGTACAGAGGCGGTATGTACCGGAGTAAGCACCAGGACGGCATCTACTGGGCAGAATACCGGGGCGGATCGTATTCTCTCAAAAAGGTACAAATGTTGATCAGACCAATAGAGTGAAGCACAAAGAAGGACAATGGTGGAAGGTGCTCGAATTCCCCAATGGTTCCGGCCATGAAGACATCACGATTCTATTGAGAGGACGTTTCATCCATAAACTGTATAAGAGGAACGCTGGACATCCCTCCATTTCCAGGTTACTATGTATTTCTGGTTATTTTATTGGATTTATGTAAAGACATAACCGATATGACACGGCTTCTAGTGCTCCGTCCACCATGGGGTGGGAGTTCGGCAGAACGCCTGCATAATAATGTAAGAGGAGATGGACGACGACGTATCAGCATCCGGCACACGGCTATCAATGAATATGTGCGAATATTAGGATATTTAATGCCTGATGTGCTCAGCCAGATGTCAGGAACTCACAAACCGATGATTTCACCGTGATGTCCTGCAGGACTTACCAGGGCAAAACTAAAGACGATGGACAGCCGAGGCCTAAACAATGGAACTAATCCAATCTGTCGCAGAATACAGATGATGTAATGTGTAAAATATAAATTATCCCGCTTGCTTTTCTTATGCTTTGTGCTCTTTTATGGTTTCTAATGTAAATTTTCAATTTTGCTCTTGACACCTGGCCATACTCACATCAGACAGAGGTTGGTCAACTCCAACAATTTTGGAGGGGCAACATGTGGACAGTCAGACCACCCCAAGACGTCTGCATCTTGGATTTCACCATGCCAAATTTTTGTTCAGGAAAAATTTCTGCAAGGGGTGTCCGTCGGTGGGTTATTCCCATTCATTGAAATAAACACGGCCGACCCAGGCTGGCACATCAAAGGCAGAAAGAGGCAATCTTTGGATAATTGTTTTATGATAGATTAAGCAGCCTAAGGCTAGGTGCATACACAGGTTTTTATGCTGTCAAACTGAGGGTTTTTTTTTTTTTTTTCCCCCCAAGCAAAATCCAGTTAAGAAAACTCATTTTTTTGGGGGGTAGTTTTTAGTTTCATATAAAGTTTTTTTCCTCCCTGAAGTGCTTGTTTGTAGTTTTTTGACTAGGCGGTCCCAGTTTGAAAAGATTTTCTATAGGATCTACTTCAAAGTACAAGTATTTTTCAAGACCTTCAGGGTGGAAAAGAAAAAAAGAAACTTTAAAACTCCTCATATGAGCAGCAAAGTGGATTTGCAATAGAAATAAGTTGGAAGAGTCTCCCTGGGATTGTTAAAAGCAGATTCTGAGAAAGATTTTGGAAAGAAACCGATTAAAAAAAACAAACATCAGTGTGAATAAAGCTTTAGGGTCCTTTTATACAGCCACATTTCTGAATGACGCACTCGCTTCAAGGTCTTTTTACCTAAGGTGACAAGAACAGCCTGGTGACGATTGTTCAGTCTGTATCTTGTCGGCAGAATGTTCCCCATTGACAAGGGGAGAAGATGCCGAAAGATTTTTTTTAGGTCACATATTAGATGTGATCAGACGAACAAGTTTGCTTGGTTATGACTCCAATGCTTATATAAGCCAACAATTGGGACACTATTATATGATAAGCCATCTTTACATAACAGGAGGCGAGAGTCTAAAAGATATAATGGTCAGTGTGAAAATTGCTAAACTTTCTGAGAATACAGAAAATTGAAAATTTTTAACAAAAAAATTAAACCTAAAAAAAAAACGGATTTCAAACAACTGGGTGTCTCGTGATTACACAATCATGTTATGGATATATTCGCAGGTTACAGATTAATTGCAGAAATGTCTTAGATTTTTTCCATACATCTCAATGGGATTTGCAGAAATCCACGAGCTTGGCATCAAAATGGAACGATCGTAAGCTGCAGAAATTTCTGTAACAAATCTGCCCCGTGTGAATATGCCCTAAACAGCTACTCAGATTTAAGTGCGTCACCGGCACATATATCCAATAGAGCACGTTCCGTATTAATCCGCGTATACGAGAAGGTTTTGGGGCGCAACGTCATGAGAAGGTTGATGGCACGTCTACACAAAGCTTAGATGTCGGACCGTCCTGTCGTGGACACAGTAGATCATGTCTTAATGACACCACATAAACAATCATTAGGAGCAAGGTGGTACGATAATCTTCATGCCCCAGTCTCTAGTCCTGACCTCAAGGACCATCCCTTTAAAGGTAATCTGTCAGTACAAAATGACTGTGCAAACCAAGCACGGGCATTCGGTGCACCATGGCGTGGCCGAGCTATTCAGTGCTCCTTTCAGCCTACTTGATTTCCATTTAACGCCGTCCTCCCGCTTTCTTCCCGGCTTTTACAAGAGGGTGTAGATAGTTGGATGTCAGGTAGGTGGGAAAGTGCACTGAACTGCTCGGTCACGTCAGGGGTGGACTAGGCAAATGTGCTTAGTTTGAACAGTCATTTTGTGCTGACAAGACTGTTTCCTAATCGACTTCTATATTTTCAGGGTCTTGCTACGTTCAGTCATCTAGTAATTTTGAGGACATTCATTATATGCTACCAGTGTCGGACTGGGTTGGAAAAGGCCCACCAGTAACACTGATTCTGGGGCCACACTGTTCAGCTACAAGCAGAATGAACCTGACCCAAGTACTAATTTACTTTTGTTTCTATGTAATATTTGGCTTGTTTAACCCCTTCCCGACCTTTGACGCATACGCTGCGTCATGAAAGTCTGTGCCAATCCGACCTATGACGCAGCGTATGCGTCATGAAATGATCGCGTCTCTGCAGATCGGGTGAAGGGGTTAACTCCAATCTCACCCGATCTGCAGAGACAGGGGGAGTGGTGCTTCAGCCCAGGGGGGGTGGCTTCACCCCCCCGTGGCTACGATCGCTCTGATTGGCTGTTGAAAGTGAAACTGCCAATCAGAGCGATTTGTAATATTTCACCTAAAAAACTAGTGAAATATTACAATCCAGCCATGGCCGATGCTGCAATATCATCGGCCATGGCTGGAAAACCTGAAGTGACCCCCCCCACACCCACCGATCGCCCCCCCAGTCCTCCGTTATGGGGTCCGGTCCCCTCCGTCCGCCTGCCGGCTCCCCCGTCCTCCTGTCCGCTCCCTCCTTGTTTGGATTCACCCCCCCTGTGGTCCGATCATCCCCCCTGTGCTCCGATACACCCCCCCACCACCCCTTCATACTTACCGATCCTCCCGGTGTCCGTACGTCTCCTCGCTGGGCGCCGCCATCTTCCAAAATGGCGGGCGCATGCTCAGTGCGCCCGCCGAATCTGCCAGCCGGCAGATTCCTTACAAGTACATTTTGATCGCTGTGGTAGGTTCTATCACAGCTATCAAAATAAAAAAAATAATAAATAAACCCCCCCCTTTATCACCCCCATAGGTAGGGACAATAATAAAATAAAGAAAATATATATATATTTTTTTTTTCGTTTTCCACTAGGGTTAGGGTTAGAACTAGGGGTAGGGTTAGGGCTACGGGTAGGGTTAGGGTTATGGCATGTGCACACAGAGCGGATTTGGCCGCGGATCCGCAGCGGATTGGCCGCGGATCCGCAGCGGATTGGCCGCGGATCCGCAGCGGATTGGCCGCGGATCCGCAGCGGATTGGCCGCTGCGAATTCGTAGCAGTTTTCCATCAGGTTTACAGTACCATGTACACCTATGGAAAACCAAATCCACTGTGCCCATGGTGCGGAAAATTCCGTGCAGAAACGCTGCGTTGTATTTTCCGCAGCATGTCAATTCTTTGTGCGGATTCCGCAGCGTTTTACACCTGTTCCTCAATAGGAATCCGCAGGTGAAATCCGCACAAAAAAACACTGGAAATCTGCTGTAAATCTGCAGGTAAAACGCAGTGCCTTTTACCTGCAGATTTTTCAAAAATCGTGCGGAAAAATCTCACACAAATCCGCAACGTGGGCACATAGCCTTAGGGTTAGGGTTGGAATTAGAGTTAGGGTTGGAAATAGGGCTAGGGTTGGAAATAGGGTTAAGATTAGGCTTGTGGTTAGGGTTAGGGGTGTGTTGGGGTTACAGTTGTGGTTAGGGTTGGGATTAGGGTTAGGGTTGGGATTAGGGTTGGAATTAGGGTTACGGGTGTGTTGGGGTTAGGGTTGTGGTTAGGGGTGTGTTGGGGTTAGGGTTGTGATTAGGGTTATGGCTACAGTTGGGATTAGGATTAGGGGTGTGTTGGGGTTAGTGTTGAAGTTAGAATTGAGGGGTTTCCACTGTTTAGGCACATCAGGGGTCTCCAAACGCAACATGGCGCCACCATTGATTCCAGCCAATCTTGCGTTCAAAAAGTCAAATGGTGCTCCCTCCCTTCCAAGCCCCAACGTGCGCCCAAACAGTGGTTTACCCCCACATTTGGGGTACCAGCATACTCAGGACAAACTGGGCAACAACTGTTGGGGTCCAATTTCTCCTGTTACCCTTGTGAAAATAAAAAATTGCTTGCTAAAACATCTTTTTTGAGGAAAGAAAAATGATTTTTTATTTTCACGTCTCTGCGTTGTAAACTTCTGTGAAGCACTTGGGGGTTGAACGTGCTCATCACACATCTAGATAAGTTCCTTGGGGGGTCTAGTTTCCAAAAGGGGTCACTTGTGGGGGGTTTGTACTGTTTAGGCACATCAGGGGCTCTGCAAACGTAACGTGATGCCCGCAGACCATTCCATTAAAGTCTGCATTCCAAAACGTCACTACTTCCCTTCCGAGCCCCGGCATATGCCCAAACAGTGGTTTACCCCCACATATGGGGTATCAGCGTACTCAGGAGAAACTGGACAACAACTTTTGGGGTCCAATTTCTTCTGTTACTCTTGCAAAAATAAAAAATTCTGGGCTAAAAAATATTTTTGAGGAAAGGAAACACATTTATTATTTTCACGGCTCTGCGTTATAAACTTCTGTGAAGCACTTGGGGGTTCAAAGTGCTCACCACACATCTAGATTAGTTCCTTGGGAGGTCTAGTTTCCAAAATGGGGTCACTTGTGTGGGAGCTCCAATGTTTAGGCACACAGGGGCTCTCCAAACGCGACATGGTATCCGCTAATGATTGGAGCTAATTTTCCATTCAAAAAGCCAAATGGCGTGCCTTCCCTTCCGAGCCCTGCCGTGCGCCCAAACAGTGGTTCACCCCCACATATGGGGTATCATCGTACTCAGGACAAACTGGACAACAACATTTGGGGTCCAATTTCTCCTATTACCCTTGGGAAAATAAAAAATTCTGGGCTAAAAATCATTTTTGAGGAAAGAAAAATAATTTTTTATTTTCACGGCTCTGCGTTATAAACTTCTGTGAAGCACCTGGGGGTTATAAGTGCTCACTATGCATCTAGATAAGTTCCTTGGGGGGTCTAGTTTCCAAAATGGGGTCACTTGTAGGGGAGCTCCAATGTTTAGGCACACAGGGGCTCTCCAAACGCGACAGTGTCCGCTAACGATTGGAGCTAATTTTCCATTCAAAAAGTCAAATGGCACTCCTTCCCTTCCGAGCCTTACCATGTGCCCAAACAGTGGTTTACCCCCACATGTGAGGTATCGGCGTACTCAGGAGAAATTGTCCAACAAATTTTAGGATCCATTTTATCCTGTTGCCCATGTGAAAATGAAAAAATTGAGGCTAAAATAATTTTTTTGTGAAAAAAAAGTACTTTTTCATTTTTACGGAACAATTTGTGAAGCACCTGGGGGTTTAAAGTGCTCACTAGGCCTCTAGATAAGTTCCTTTTGGGGTCTAGTTTCCAAAATGGGGTCACTTGTGGGGGAGCTCCAATGTTTAGGCACACGGGGGCTCTCCAAACGCGACATGGTGTCCGCTAAAGATTGGAGCCAATTTTTCATTGAAAAAGTCAAATGGCGCTCCTTCCCTTCCGAGCCCTGCCGTGCACCCAAACAGTGGTTTACCCCCACATATGAGGTATCAGTGTACTCAGGACAAATTGGACAACAACGTCCATGGTCCAGTTTCTCCTTTTACCCTTGGGAAAATAAAAAAATTGTTGCTAAAAGATCATTTTTGTGACTAAAAAGTTAAATGTTCATTTTTTACTTCCATGTTGCTTCTGCTGCTGTGAAACACCTGAAGAGTTAATAAACTTCTTGAATGTGGTTTTGAGCACCTTGAGGGGTGCAGTTTTTAGAATGGTGTCACTTTTGGGTATTTTCAGCCATATAGAACCCTCAAACTGACTTCAAATGTGAGGTGGTCCCTAAAAAAAATGGTTTTGTAAATTTTGTTGTAAAAATGAGAAATCACTGGTCAAATTTTAACCCTTAACTTCCCAACAAAAAAAAATTGTTTCCAAAATTGTGCTGATGTAAAGTAGACATGTGGGAAACGTTATTTATTAACTATTTTGTGTCACATAACTCTCTGGTTTAACAGAATAAAAATTCAAAATGTGAAAATTGCGAAATTTTTAAAATTTTCGCCAAATTTCCGTTTTTTTCACAAATAAACTCAGAAATTATCGACCTAAATTTACCACTAACATGAAGCCCAATATGTCCCGAAAAAAGAATCTCAGAATCGCTAGGATCCGTTGAAGCGTTCCCGAGTTATTACCTCATAAAGGGACACTGGTCAGAATTGCAAAAAACGGCAAGGTCATTAAGGCCAAAATAGGCTGGGTCATGAAGGGGTTAATGAATGATTAGATTATACTTTTCTCCTGCAAATTGTTATAACATTACTCATTAGCACTCCTTCATAGGGGCGGCCTACCGGAGGATTCTCCTGCTCTCCCGTAGGCCAGTCCGAGCTTGTACACTGCGTTAGTGCTGTAATAGAATTATGTAGAAATTTTATAAGCCACAGATGAGGATCACATCCGCTAGATTCAAGCATAACGCTGTACAATAAGGCTTTGCATTGGGGGTGTATTGCAGGCTTTTGCTTTGCAGCTGAAATATCGATTTATCTTTTTTTTTTTATCATCCTGGGAAGAAAAATTTTTGAAAGTCACAAATCATCCACAACGAGGAAGTTAGCGTGCATCCGCTAACACAGCTGCCATCTGCACAAAGCGTGAGTGTGTGTGACTCAACAATCAAGGAATGGGATATGCTCTGGAGTCCGCGGGATCCCCGACTCCATCATCCTGCTTTACATCATCCGGCTCACATCACGAATGCAGAACAGGCGCATGGGCTGCTTCACACAGGCCTTATGGAAGAGGCACGCACATTACAGCCAGCACGGAAAATGTCAAGACAATACATCACACTCCACAACTTCACATTTTCTTTAACATACGCAAGACATTTATTTTTGCAATTCTAAGTACCCAAATCCATGTAATTTCCCCCCAAACTGCACCAGTTTACTTCATTTAAATCCTGCCGTACCTGGCCCGAATTCTCATATAAACCGGACTTTGCCTGGCTTTGTTTTAGTCCTTCCAGCAGCAAACTTTAAACAATGCCATTATCCAAAAATAAAAAAGAATCACGGATCAAAAATTAAATGCCAGCATTGTGCTAATGCATGTAGCACCCAAGGAAGGAAACTGTCCCCTTGTGAAAAGCATTAATGTTTATAGTTCTCTCTTGGGCCAATCATAGAGCAAAAGTCAGACTTTTCTTTTCATTGCGCCGGACAATGAACAGTACTTCAGAGTAACACAATATGCCTTCTAGAAAGTTGCAGTAATCCAGAATAGCGGCACTCACCAGCCACACAAAGAACGGCGGCACTCACCAGCCACACAAAGAACGGCGGCACTCACCAGCCACACAAAGAACGGCGGCACTCACCAGCCACACAAAGAACGGCGGCACTCGCCAGCCACACAAAGAACGGCGGCACTCGCCAGCCACACAAAGAACGGCGGCACTCGCCAGCCAAACAAAGAACGGCGGCACTCACCAGCCACACAAAGAACGGCGGCACTCGCCAGCCATACAAAGAATGGCGGCACTCGCCAGCCATACAAAGAATGGCGGCACTCGCCAGCCACACAAAGAACAGCGGCACTCACCAGCCATAAAAAGAATTTGAAAACATTGTAAAAAATAATCTGACCCAAGTCATACAAGGCTCTGCGGTTACAGTGCAAAATGGCCGCCTGCCTGCACACTGCAAATCCCACAGCGATGTATTTTTAAACGGTGTTTTGAAATGAAGTTTTTCTTATGGGCGGTGAGTGCCGCTGTTTTGGATTCCTTGGACTTTTCGCACTTTTATTCACAAGCAGATACAATAAACGGAGATTCAGTTCAACAACTACAATGTCTTATGTTTTGACAGTGCCAAGCTTTCCTTTTCCCTTAATACTACTAGAAAGTTGAGCTTAAAACTTCTGGGACCCCCCCCCCAGAGACCAGGCTTCTATTGATCATAAAGTGATGGCATACCCTACTGGGGGTAATCTGCAAATCATTTATTCACCCAAGACCACATGTAAAAACCTCAGGGTAACTCCGTCCAGCCTCAAAAAGTAGCTAACTCTATAATTAAGCATATGACATCCATAAACTCAGCCTTCACTTTTTCAAAGAGAAGAAAAAAATATTCTCAGAAAAGTTGGGGCCTAACAACTTCTCAGAAGAGTTGGGGGCTAACATCTTCTGCATTCAAGAGCGGTCCACAGCTGCACAGATACATATGCGGTAATGATGCAGGACGGCAGAAACACTTCATGCATTCAGATGGACCTGAATTACTATCATGTCCTTGGGGACGGACCTTCGTATTTCAGAAGTCGATGATGCAAACTCGATCATTGCTCAAAGTTTCCTCTCTTTTGTCAGAAAGTATGAACAGATGCCCCTTGAACTGCAGAAGCATCAATTTTTTTTTATTTTAATTATTTTGAGGCTGTGCAGTAAATCAAAAATATTTTCCAGGCTATTCTCTCTGGAGAAAAGGAGATATATATATTATATTAAAAAAAAAAAAAAAAAAAAAAAAATACCATTGCAGATTTCATTATGTTGTACACAAGTGGACGCCCTGTGCACGTCGGCTCTCCGGTTACATGGAAAGCGCTTCGTCACAGGGCATTAAGATTGTAGAAGCACAATAAATTGCCAAAAATGAAGAAAAAAAAAAAGTTTGAATCAGAATTTTACTCTAATTTATATTGCAGACGGGGAGATTTCCTTTCCAAAAAGCAGCGAACTTCCAACTCTTGAGGGACGAGCTTCCACCACAGATATTCCACATTAATCACTGACGATTCCTAGTAATCAATTATCATCTTACACAACACTTGGCCAAATACCAGGGACCATTAACATTAACCCTTGTGCTTTACAGGTTTTAGAGAGGATACAATGTCAGGCATTGGTCAGTGGAATATAGAAAGAGGAAAATACAAAAAAACAGCCAGAATCCAGCTGGAAAGGGAATACGATCCGATGGTCTCATCTTGTGTCGGAGCCACGAAGCTCTTATTATGACTAGTGAAAATCAGTAGAAGAGGGAACCGTAGTGCTCGAATGAAGAAGATATTTTTAGGTATAAAACTTCTGTGAATTGCCCAACTTTATGACCTCCTCAGAGATTGTGCCTGAGCTTTGACCTACGGAGAACCGTGCACTCCTAGAGCCTTCAGGGAAAGAGGTTCTGCAGAGGCAGTCGGCACGAAACGGACCTCTCCTCTGACCCCGATCTACACCAAAAATGATATCTGATCCGGGAGCCAGGGGAGTCCTAGGACACTGCAAACCGAGAAACACCAATTACTCTGACGGCAAGAAAAGGCGAAATCCAGCCGGCCACCGAGGAGTTTGCCAGGGATTTAGCACCGAGGAGGGCTGCATTACTGGGGATAGCTGTTAGTCTAAAAATACACAACACTCGAAATATACCACTGACCAAAAACAGAAAATCGAGGAAAAACAAAACATAGTTGTTTCCCAATGGTCTCTCTCTAGATTTTGGAAATCTAGAACTCCCACCGTTATCAGCCATGTAGCTCTTACAACCACCAGTCACAATAGGTAAAACCCTCCTTCAGGAGAGGTCCGGCAATCCAAGACTTTTACCATCATTTATAGTCGTCTTAATTACTTGGCCATTTCTCGTTTCGCCCTTTCATTTTTTCCTTCCCATCTTCCAAGAGTCATAACTTTCTTTATTTTTCCACTGACATAGCCGCACGAGGCTTGGTAATTTTTTTTCACTGCAAGTTGTAGTTTTGAATGGGGGGTTCCACATGGGGCAAAATGGTGAGAAAAGGTCATTGGCACATTATTGTTGTTGGGGCGGGTGTATGTGGGGGAGGTTATTGCGACACCTACACTGAAGTATCCAGAAAGTCACCAGAAATCCAACAGTGTGACAGTCTTAAGGAACTTAAACTTTGGGGGTAAAAGTCAATAAATTATTATAATTTGGTATTAAAAAAGAAACAGTATATTAGGAAGATTCAGTAATTATAATGAAAGTTCTGATAACTACGAGTATGTGCAATACATGAATGTATGGACATGACAGCGGCTATACCATGGCTTGCACTGACCGCCGCCGACTACCATTTCCCCATCCCGCTGCCCCAGATCACATGCCGTCAATCTCATTTGCCGCATTTAGATTTCGGGATACACTCATTGCTTCCACAAGAACTGACGAGATCAGCAGCCGCTTACCCAAGTAGGGGATACAAGGAGTCATCTTCAAGCTATTGATGTAGTCTCTGAGCCGTATGTAATTATCTTCCTTACTGACGACGTACTCCAGCTTCTCGAAGGTCGTCTTGTCTTTCCGACTCAGTAGCTGAAAGGCAAACATCATTAGCTAGAAATATGGCGGCTAGACTAAACACGGAAATGTGCCTCCTCCTCGGTACTAGGAGAAAATCACCAATAAAAATAAATAAATAAATAAGTGTGGGCCGTACTAATGTCTAATGACCAAGACGTAATAATACTCCTTATATCTGACAAATCAAAGCAGATTTAATTCAATTTAGAACATTAAAGGGGTTTGTCTACGATCAATCCCCCCAAAAATGGCCATGGATGGAAAACGCCATAAGGATTACTTACCGTTTACACCCCCCAATGCTCCGCAACGATCTTTGTTAACTTACTGCTTCTCTGACGTCAAGTCATCACTCGCCGACTGCTGACGACAGCGATTGTTGGCAGCGGTCACCTGTAGCGATGTGATGTCAGCAAGTAAACAAAGACCGGTAGAGGGCATTGCGTAATGGAAGGGAATGTAGTAGACTTATAGTAAAAGTCTTATGACACTTTATTCCCCTGGATCGCCCTTTGGTAGATCCAAAAACCCCTTTTAAAGAGGCAGAAACATAGCCGAATATCTACAGACATAAAACATGAAGAAGTGACATTCAAGACACTGATAACCAGACTACTGAAGGACTGGAAGATTTAATTATTACCAGATCTTGGTAATTACTACAAAAATGCAATTATTGCATGACCATGGGGAGTTCTCGATAGTGCGGGTTACGCCGCGTACAAACAGCTTCTTAGTCTCAGTACTCCTGTATGAGGCATGGGCTGCTCTTCAGACTTTTACACGTACAACACCAACTCCCAAAAAGGTGGGAAGCTGAGAAAAATGGACTGAAAAAACTGCTGCGATTTGGAAATCTTTTACTGCCATATTTTATTCACACCAGAAAAGCATACAGATCAGGTGGTTTAACATTAGACATTCTTCCATTTCATTAGAAATAAAAATAAAAATTCAGAAACTGATGGCAGCAACACGTCTCAAAAATAGTTAGGACAGGGTTAACAAAAGGCTGGAAAAATAAGTGATACTAATAAAAAACAGAGGGTCCATTTAGAAGAAAAAAAAAAAAAAACGTTAGAGAGGCAGAGTCTCACAAGCAAAGGTGGTCAGAGGAAATATCGTGGAACAATTTAAAAAAAAAGTTCCTCAACATACAAATTGCAAAAACTTTGGAGTAGCCGGCCATTTTAAATACATAATGTCAAAAGATTCAGTGATTCTGGAGAAATTCATGTGCACAAGGCCGATGATCAAAACTGGACGGTCGTGATCTACTGGTCCTCCGGCGGCACTGCATTAATAACAGGCATGATTTGGTTGTGTAAATCACTGCAAGGGCTCAGGAATACTTTCAGAAATCCACAAATGCAAGTTAAAGTCGTACACCAACAATCCAGAAAAGCATCTTTTTTGGGGGGCCACAGCTCATTTAAAATGGACGGAGGCAAAATAGAAAACTGATCTGTGGTCAGAGAAATCAAAATGTGAAATTCTTTATGGAAATCATGAACAGAGTTTCCTGTGAATGTAAAGGAGAGGGACCATCCAGCTTGTTATCGGCGCACGGTTCCTGCATCTCTGATGGTACGGGGCTGCATTAGTGCCTATGGCATGGGTACAGTACACCTCGTGGAAGGTGCCATCAGTGCTGAGCATTACATAGAGATTTTAGAACATATGCTCCATCTTGATAATGTCTATTTCAGGGAAGTCCTTGCACATTTCTGCAAGACTATGTTGAACCACATACTGCATCCATCGCAACAGCATTAAGCCGTGAAGAAGAGTTCGGGTGATGAACCGGCCACCTGCAGTCCAGACCCTTTCACCAATAGAAAATATTTGGCGTATTATGAAACGTAAAATCTGGCAAAGACGACCCCCGGACTGTGGAGCAGCGAGAATCCGACATCAGACAGGAATGGGTCAAGATTCCTCTCCCAAAACTCCAGCAATTGGTCTGATGTTTACTTCACCATCCCAAATTATTTGGAATTGGGGGTTGAACGCTTCAAGCCTTAAAAATCAGGACATAGGAACTAAGAATTGTAAGACCGTTTTTTGTTTTTTTTTTCAGTAAATATATTTATTGAAATTTTTAAACAGGAAAAACAATAAAAAGAATCATTACAATGTCCAGAGCTAAACATTACGCCTCTGAGAACACAGCACAAGTGTAGTTGAACAAGGACTCTGGCACATAAAGGGTACATGCTTCTCATCTTGAGAATCACCTCGGGACACGGACCTTATATACAGAAGTAAGACAGCTTTATTACACCAGTGGTCATTTTTCTTTTCTCTTTCCTCGAAGCAATCCCAGAGACACAAAGGGGATATCTGGGACCTTCTATTGACGGACCTTCTATTGCTGGACCTTCTATTGCTGGACCTTCTATTGCTGGACCTTCTATTGCTGGACCTTCTATTGCTGGACCTTCTATTGCTGGACCTTCTATTGCTGGACCTTCTATTGCTGGACCTTCTATTGCTGGACCTTCTATTGCTGGACCTTCTATTGCTGGACCTTCCTCATGCAAAGCTTTGTATACCTCAGCCTGATTTTGCAATGGGATGTGCGTTTTATTTCCAGGAAGAAAAAAAAACACCATATTGGGACATGAAGGAGATAAGCCTCTGTCTAGAGATGTGTCTGGCAGGAGCTTTCTCTTCCAGTTGAAAACACATGAACGCTCAGCCAAGCCGAGCACTCACGTGTCTCGGGGGAGCCAGGATAGCCGTCTGCTGAATAAACATTCAGAAGGCCGCTATCTCATGATCTTATGTATGGCAGTCTTGACACAATTCCCCCAACATTTGCTGTTAGGAAAAAAAATCAGGGCACCTCAAAGGCATTAGATGATTGGTTGATGCTGCTGAAATGTGTACAGCTACCTTAGGGCCATTTCTGGAACAAAAAGATCCTTTTTTGGTATCTCATACAAAAACAGCCATGGCTTTACTCACACCAGAGTAGTACTGACACATTTAGATAAGTAAATAAAATTTATCTTCTGGAGTGTCAAATAATTCTGCTTTATATGAGCGGGTCTGTGCAGAGTCCATACAGACACTATATTCATCAGGATTTAGGAAAAACAAGGGATAATTAAGCATCCATATAGACACAATTCCTGCAGGCACATAGCTACCGGAGATTTGGTGCAAGCCTTGATTTTACAAGGAGTAAAAGAAAGAAAGAGAAAAATAAAAAAAGAACCAGCTGTTTTTAGTCACGTCGCGTTTCGTCGTTGCAAATGCCAATCAAACCCGGCCTGAAAAGAAGCTACTCATACGCAGCAGCTGGCCGAAGCATTAGGGAAAACACCCAATTAAAGGCTTTCGTTGAGACAGTTTGGCTGCTATCGCCCCTTGGGGTAAAGTTAACTCCAGAAAAAATAAATAAATAAAAATAAATGTATAACATAGTCAGGACTTAACAAAAGTGAGCTCTTCAGGTCCTCCAAACCTGGAAGCCACCGCAAGAAAACCCAGACCACACTACAAAAACACTTGGGATTTACCGGGGCCCGGACCCAATATTCTCCTGGATTACTGGTCTCAGGGAACGAGAGCTTTACACACTTGGACGACTGGAAAAAAAAACAAAAAAAAAACAACAACTACAAGCCAAAGAAGAAGAAATGAGTGAGATTACAGATGTTCTCACACAGGACAATAACGGAGATTATGCGCATATCCAGTAGCAATGACCATTCATCACGGCAGGGTGACAGAAGATATTCACTTCTGGGATTAATAACCCCTAAAAAATAAAGGACTGTAAATAAGATACCAGGAAATCAACAGCTATGCCAGAGGAAGAACAAACACACAGTCATGTGCAACTTAATTTGTAGTTTTATTACAATTTATGTATTTTATCAGTGTTGGAAAAGGAAAAAAAATACAATATCAAACATGTAAATATAGGGGTGGTCCGGGCATTTAATACCGACGACCTCTTTCAGATACGTCATTAATATACATTTGGGGGCGTGATCATTGAACAGATCGAATACAGCCGGCCTGCTCAGATATGTAGCGGCCGCTGCCGAGAACTGCAGATCAGAGCCCATGTAGGATTAGCCACCAGAACCTAATAACATCGGATCAATCGGATTCCCACTAACCTTACATTGAGGATGTATCTTAAGGACAGGTCATCAATATTATAGGAGTGGACAAGCATTTTAATCAAAAGGAGTTGTATATAAGCTTTATAAGTGAATTCTTCCTTAGGTCTTGTTTTAATTGGAAACTTTGCATGATTTATATTACCAAATATTGATCGGCCAGACATGCGATCGATCCAGTCAGCCAGGCAGGCAATCGATGGATCGATCCGGTCAGGCAGGAAGGCAATCGATGGATCGATCCAGTCAGCCTGACAGGCAGGCAATTGATGGATCGATCCAGTCAGCCTGACAGGCAGGCAATCGAAGGCTTGATCCCGTCAGCCAGACAAGCAGGCAATCGATGGATCGATCCAGTCAGCCAGACAAACAGGCAAGCCATCGGTTCGATCCGTCAGTCAGCTAGACAAGCAGGCAATGGATGGATCGATAAGTCGGTCAGCCAGACAGGCAGGCAATTGATGGATCTATTCCGTCAGCCAGACAAGCAGGCAGGCAATCTATGGATTGATCCATCAGCCAGCCACACAGGCAAACGATGGATCGATCCGTGGGCCAGCCAGACAGGCAAAGTGTACAGTCCTACGCTACCGTTCAGACTCCATGCACACAGTCCAGCTCTAAAACAATGCCACGTAAACCTTGTATAGCCGTTTCTTGAGACCACTGAACCCCATAAATTAACCATTTGATCACCAGCGTCCTGGCTGTAACATGTGCGTCCACTGTGCAATGGCCGCCTACCCAGCACTGACTGTTCATGATCCGACTTCTGAGGTCCCATCCCATGCAGATGGTTCCCATTAGACCTGTCTTTCACCCTCCCAATTTGCACAGCCCTGTCTCCCGGCTATTGACATCTCTTTCGCCCTCGAGTAATTGAATCGCTTTCCATTGCATCTTCCACCAGAGATGACTCCATCCGTCACTTGTCTCGTTCCCAGTCTTTAGTGAGCTGCTCCTTCACCTATCTACAGTATGGCTGTCACTGTATCCCCGGACTAGGCAATCCTCCTTGCAGACACACGGGCCCGCACAACATGTCTAACAGATTAACACCAGTCCATGAACTCTTCTCACATCCCAGGAGTGACAGGAGCCCGACCACAGACAACACCATTCCTCAACGCAAACTCCATCACCAGAAGGTGCAAACAGAAGCGAGCGGGGATGAATCCATGTGATGGCGCAAAATCTCACTTCATCCCTTCGCTTATTGATTGCTGGTTCTCCAGCTGTTGCAAAAATACAACTTTGACCATAACCCGGAGCTAGAGGACATGCTGGGAGTTGTAGTTTAGCAACAGCAGAAGAATCGGCAACTAGAGACCACTAGATAAATCCACTCCTATCTCCCGCTGGACTGATTATTAATTCTCAATCCGTGGATTAAAAAAAATAAATAATCTGTCTTTAGTGAATACAGATTTTCCCATTCCAGAGATCGGGGATGACAGTTGGTGCTCACTAAGTTCTATGGAGACCTTGCAGCAGAAGGTCTGTCTCTGCCTCTGGCACCTCTCTCCTCCATAGAATTTTAGAAGCTCCAATTGCCATCTCCTATCTCAGTAATTTTACAGGATTTACCCATGAATTGAGAGTCAAAAGATAAATCCAGAAGTCGATGAGATACAAAGTTTCTTATTATCGTATGTACAATTGATATATGAAATAAAAATTAAAATGACAATTAGTCTAACAAACAAAAAAGAAAACAGAAACCTCCAAACACCTGCAAAGAATAAGTGATGCCTGTTGCTAGAAGCGTGAAAAGCAATGAAAAATATGTATCTCTATACTACTTACTGCCCACGTCTTGGTGAGTCGGAAGATTGGCGCACTCTGTAAACCGGACACCACGGCCATTAATGCGTGCAGGTTGTTCAGCTCATATAGCTTCTGTGGACATAGGACATATACACTTTACAGTTTCTCCCTTTTTGCATTGTTTTTTACTTTTTTTTTTTTTGCTCTATACTTTGCAGTTTTGCCATCATTTTTGTCCATTGAGTTCAATGAGGAAAAGTAGAGCGGAATCTGGAATTACCATCTGCAGAACATTAGCTACGGTATATGGGCACGTGTCCGCGTTGCAGCAGAAAAAGAGACTATAAGCCGCGTGCATGGGGTTTAAGGAATCTCATTCATTTTGTTGGGATGGTAAAATGCTGAATTTTTGCAGCAAAAACGTGACGTCTGTTAACCCATACATTTCATTTTGGAGGAGCGCTAATGGTGCAGCAGATCATTGCAGTGAGTAGACTTGAAGGAGATTGTATGGATAAACGCCATCATGTCTCCTACCTCCCTTTCAAAGTGAAGTAAACGTGTTATTTTTTGGTAACGGAGTGTGCGGTACTATTTATTGGGCACCTTGTGTTGTGATAAGTCTTTATGGTGGGTCTGTTGTTGGAGGTCCCCATCAGGAGATGGTATGATGGCTGAAAACGCGTTGTGAACCAGCCCCAAGAGTGATTTTTTTTTCTTTCAGGCGCTTTTAAGTGTTGGAAGCAATGGCTGCCATCACATTCATCAATGTCTGAATCTTCGCTCTGGGAATTGCGCTACAAAGCCTCTTTCCACAAACTTCCAGGAATATACTGGGAGAGTTGATGGACTCACAGGGCGCCTGGAAGCATTTAATGGAGTCCGAGAGGAGCTGCCAAATAAAGTGTCAGGAATAAATATTTATCCTGGGGTGTGAGCAGTGTAAGGACGCGGTGGTGCCCGCATCTTATACTCAACGCCAAGGCGGAAGGAAAACACTGCGGGCATCTCTCACCTTGGCAGTTTTTATGTAATGGCTCAAAACCTCGGCACGAATCTTTAGTGTTTGTGCGTGAAGGATCTCTCTCACAACCCAGAAGCTCACCTGCGGAAAACAGGAAAAGGAAAAATACGGATTTAAGGAAGCGCAAGTGTGACACGCCGGTATGGTAATTCACTGGGGTCCAACGAGTTCTTTCAACACAAGGTTTCTGACACCATCCGACAGACGGGCACGGACCGGGGTGAAGGCGAAAGATCCTTTCACAGAAGGACTAGTCAGCCGTACACAGAACTACGGAATAGTGATGAGTGAATATACTCGTTACTCGAGATTTCTCGAGCATGCTCAGGTGTCCTCCGAGTATTTTTTAGTGCTCGGAGATTTAGTTTTTCTTGCCGCAGCTGAATGATTTACATCTGTTAGCCAGCATAAGTACATGTGGGGGTTGCCTGGTTGCTAGGGAATCCCCACATGTAATCAAGCAGGCTAGTAGCTGTCAATCATTCAGCTGCAGCGAAAAAAAACTAAATCTCGAAGCACTAAAAAAAATACTCGGAGGACACCCGAGCGTGCTCGAGAAATCTCGAGTAACGAGTATATTGGCTCATCACTAGTATGGACCCCAGTATTGAAATACACCCACTGCTTAACAGGGTATGGTGGTCTGAATGGTTAAAGGGGTTCTCCAATGTTAAAAAAGCTCATAACATGTTAAAATCAATTTTTGAATACGGTATATATTTTGAAAACTATTTATTGTTATGGCATTTAAGTTTGGATTTTAGGCATTTTTAATTTAATGTTGCACTATCATCATAACAGATTTCAACAGGGTTAACTGGGACTTCAAAATGTTTCTGGCTATGGGCCAAAAACTTACCAACAAGTTGCTAACTACCTGCCTTTTAGTCCCCGACACCAGGCCCCCAGCACCCGACACCAGGCCCCCAGCACCCGACACCAGGCCCAGCCCCCCGACACAGGCCCGTGTGTGAACAGCCCATTTGCAGATAGAGAAAAGGATAGAAAAACACTTTTTATTTAGTAAAAACAACCACAACTGTGTGATCGGATCCCATCAGGCGAGAATCAGCCAATATGCAGACGGTTGCAGAATCAAAAGCAACTTCTAGACCGTGCAGAGAAAATATTGCATTCATTACTCCCTAGGACACAGATCCGACAAGAATGCTCTCTTAATGGTACCAACGTCACAGACGGGACTGGAAATGGTCTGCAATTTTTCATCAAAAATATTTCCAATAACTCCCCCCCCACCTCCAAGTCTAAGGAGCTGTATAGCACAACCTTCATATTACCGCATAAAATGTAGGGAAAGTTGAAGCTAAATAATGAATGTTATTTCTATAAAGAAAGAAAACTTGGAAACAGGAATGGTAATTTCCTTACTGCAAAAATGAAGTCTGACTACTAAAAAAAAATAATCCTTTAGCAGCCCAGGTTATTTAATTTTAAAGAGTTTTCCGCTAGGACATAAAACTTTGCCTTCTGTGACTTGTGTAATATAAATTCTGTTATATGTCTGACATGGACGGTTGTTAGATTCATATTTATTACAATAAATTATCACTCATTGATAGTGATCACCACTACTAACAATGTATGGACTCCTACTACATCTTTTATTGAGTGAGCTTCAGAAATTAGAATTCACTTAAAGCATTTATAACTGTATGGAATTCGCAAAATATACAGATTGGATTTCGTCATATAGAGAGATGTCAAAAAAAGTCAGTGACTCACGTGGTTAAATCGTCTGGTGAAGGCCACAGCATTTGGTGCAGAACTGTATTTTTCTTTTTTATTCCATCCGCAGCTTGATAATTCCTAAAGACAAATAAAAAAAAAAAAGTTAAAACGGTTTATTTATCAACCCTTCTAAGGCATGTAGGTCATGGAAAGCTGAGTAAAATGACACACTGATTAGTTGGGTCGGACATAGATCTCCCTGAGAATCTGCCCCAGGGATTATTTTACATGAAAGGGACAGTTACCAGTGTAAGACCAGGAGAGCAGAGTGTCAGTCATTATATGCCTCACGCTGGTAACTGTCCCTTTCATTTAAAATATTCCCTGGGGGCAGATTCTCTGCGAGATCTATGTCCGGCCCATAGATCTTAACAGCTCATTTACATATTAAGAAAAATATATATTAGAAGGGATTAGTGGTTAAAAATTATGGCGGGACAGCTTTTTAACATTGAAGCCTATAATTGATGGAAGTCACTGCCATCGATTATGTCAAATAGGAACTGCACCAAAACCCTCCCACACAGTGGTTACCACTGAGGCTACTGGGATTACAGGCCAATACTGGAAGATGAGATCCTGGTATTTGTAGAAAGAAACGACCAGGGAAGGGGATCAGTAGGTAAGCATGTGGTTTTTATTTTTCACTGCACACTCGGGCCCTTGACAAAATATGAAAGGGTGGACAATCCCTCTAAATTGTCTTGCTTCGATGACAGTGATTATAACCTACAATGATCTAAAATCACAAGCGAGAAAAAGAAGGACATTGTGTAATTGCCACAAAAATACAAAATGACCCTCCATTAAGGGTTCAGCCACATGGTGACATAAATGTTGAATTTTATTGTCCTCGCACAAGTGAGCAGCTGGGTAGACTGGTGGAAGGATCAGGCACGCTTCCCCTACGCACCACGGGGAGGATTGTGAGAGGTCGGAGAATAAGTCCTGGATGACAATAGTAGCCACGGAATAATGGAAAGTCTGGTCAGGAGAGGACACCTCGCGATTCATGGTCAGGGGGTGATGTGGTATAGATGATGACCGCTTACAGGAGAAATTCATCTTTTTGTGGTCTTCAAATATATGTACACTGAAATGCTCGTCCGTGGTGGCTGCTCACAGGTATTGTCCATGTCGGGGAGAAGGATACAGCTTCCGATCCAGGTTTATGTAAAATGAATTCCTTTATTGGCAAAAAGTTAAAAATTTTGACAAGATGAACAAATGCACCAATCTAAGGTGTGAGGGGAGAACTTCGGGGTCTCATCACCAGATACGTTTCGAGCACTAACTTGGTTTGGCAGGCTGCACCCGAAATGCGTCTGGTGAGGAGACACCCAAGTCCATTTGTCAAATATTTTTAATTTTTGAATTTGTTTTACACATCCCTGAATCGGAAGCTGGATCCTTCCTTCTCCTAAATATAGTGAGTGCTGAACAGTTGCGTCTAACGTGGGCTTCTGTGCGGATTGTTCTTCGAAAGGGTGAGCTGGTCCTCTTTTCCTTCTACATGTGGTTTTCACCACTATCATTTATGGTAGTTGTAAAGTGCAAGGCTTTGTCACAACATCCATAATCTTCATTGGACAGAGCAACATGCATGGTCTCCTCTGTGGAGTGCCGACTGGGGACGAAATGGAGCCGCATGCTCCTGAAAGGGGTCAAGCTTCTCCTTCTGTAGAATGCCAAGCGGTCATAAGGAGACATCTAAGCCACACAATGCTCCTCTGGGAAATGGGGATAGCAATCCTAAAGACCCTTTATCAAGCTTTGCCACATGACTTAGGATTAGAAGCCAAACCACATACTCTATGTGCAGACATGCTTCGGGGTGTTTGACTCATTAGTGCAAAGCAACAAATCTGATTTGGCTATGTAAGACGTCTTGGGTTTTGAGGGAACGTTTATTCTTCTGGAGATGTTGTCAAGCCGGTGTAAAGAGACTTATAGGCCATGTGATGCTACTCTGGTAATTAAATATGTAAATATCCTTGTCAGAAAGAAAAAACTTGACCTCTAGTGCTGCCTTTTGGGGGTAAACAATCCATTAACAGTCCCAGTCAGAGGCCTCTCCTTTATCCATCTCAAGACGCTCTTGCTTTGCTCTCATGAGGAGCAAACACCCGAAACACGGGTCTGCAAATGAAAATGTCCGATTTGGCTTCTTACCCCAAGTCATATGGCAAGGCTCGTTTAAGCATCAATATTGATTTTTTTAGGATTGATACCCCCCTTCTCTGAAGAGTCCATTTGTATATTTTGCAATGTGAACTGACTTCCTGTCTGGGTGTCCACCATTTTCCTACAGGTACCAATGTAGCCTCAGAATTTTTACTTTCTGCATATCACAGTACTTTCCGTGCTACAGGGACATTTTATGAGACCCCAGGAAACCTAAGAAAACTCATTTAACAGAAAAATAGCACCAGGAAAAACAAGATGGTGAAGAATCAGAGAATTGTGCTAAGAGGGATTTTATGTATTACGAGGGGGGGGGGGGGGGGGGGACGGGGGGTTTGGGAAGGCTATGAAAAATAAATTGTATAATCCCAGTGAAAAACGAGAGGGGATAAATGCAAACACCGAGTGTAAGGTTTCATCTTGAATCAGAAGGAGGATTAGCTGCGGCTTATGGAAACCAAGAGCTCAGTACATGAAGACTCCTCCAGACACGGAACAAAACTAAAATATTAGCCCTGTTCTAGATGATAAACGCACATCAGGAGCTCAGGGACCCACATACTTTAATACAGGCATTTTTTCCAGAATTTATAAGGAAAGGAACGAACATCAATCTTAGAGTTAAGAAGGTGGAAAATCGTAACATTTCTAGAGGTTAATTATTCCATGAACTACTCACCTCTGGCTGAATGGCTTTAAAGACCGGCATATCCATTAGTGTTATCTGACCCTGCAAGAGAGAGCCCAGAGGATTAGGACTAAAGAGCACGGCACCCAGCAGCCCAGTATGTGAGGACCCCTTACTACTGGTATTGGGGGGGGATCGGCGGTGATTGTGTGTTCTCTCTGGGGTCTGACAGGTTTATAGTCGGGCGCTGGGAATTTAGATAAATTATGAACAGATCCTTGCAGAACGCACATAACTTTAGGTCAGAAGCTAAAACATGAACATATCTGTGATCACACAACTTAAAGGGCTTCTCCATCATTGTACAACCTCTTCATCGATCGAGCGATGCAGGATTTTTTTATTTTTTTTTTACATCTTTGCTGCACTACTCTGGCCATGAAAGTTTCTAGATCAGGATTACCTGTCCCGATATTACACACTCCATTGATTTTAATGGGCGCCATGTAATACTTCACTTCACCAGTGGTGGCGCCGCATTGTTTATTATTATATGGATGACTTCATATTCTAAGGCCGAACAATCCCAAAATATCCTAACATATTAAATTGCAAGAAAATAAAAATCTATAAAACGGATTTTTCTCAACTACACTGCAGCACTTTTCTGGTCCAGGAAAGGTCATTGCTACAGATATGAAGCCATTTCTAAGGCTGCAGAGCTCCTCAGATCAGACAAATGGAGAAGACTTCTTCCAAAAGAATGATAGTGACAACTCATCCAAGTCGTCACAAAAAATGTACATGTGTCTATGGTCATGGCTTACGTCTGTCCATGACACCATGGTACAGAAATAAGCCAAAAATCAGATTCATGGCAGTAAAGGCATTGCTAGCCAAGAAGAAAGCTGATGCTTGTCCCATAATGTCCCAGATGTTTGGAATCAACTTTTCAGGACAGAGGCTTCAAGGACAGAGGCGGTTATAATATCTGGGGTGGAGCAAAAATCTGCATTCCCGAATCATAACACCATGTAAGCGGTCTAATGTAAAGGTGCGGATGTTTTGCATCATCAACATGGACAGCTATTCAATGAAGAAAAAAATAATATTTCTGTTCTATGCAGATGAGTTGACAAAACATAACCTCAGCAGGTCAAGGGAACATGTTCAAGTACGTACCATTATACTTATGTATTTCATATGTTCCCAAATCTCTGTTTATTGCTTATTACTAGCTGAATGCTTTTGCAAAAGTGATAACAAAAAAATCAATCGGATCCTCAGCTCAGTTATGACTTCTGTTCTCCCTATTCCTTCTCGTAGTGTTAGAGGCAGCAGCAGGGAAGGTTTACACATCTCCACACTGTGGACAGTGGAGAAAGCATGTAAAGTCTCTGGGAGGGCAGAGAAAACCAACAAAGAAAGCACGTGAAGAGGAAATATGTGAAGGATAGAAGATATATAAGCTAATAAAGACAGCAGTATACTGGCTACACAAATCTCACATCTAGACTATTACAGAGAGAGACACCGCCAACAAAACAAAACGTAAATTAGGGGAAAGCTGCGACCTGCATGTTGGAGTTTGAAAATGAATGTAGAAATGTGCAATTTCAGCCGTAAATCTAGTGGTCTACTAAAGGAAACCACTAACATATATAATTTTTGCATTTAATGATGTCCATAGCCTGTAAAAGAGAATGTGCAAAAAAAAAAAAAAAAAAAACAGCAGAAAATAATATAAAATAGCAAAATAAAGTATTGGTGATCCAGTGCAGAAGCCCCAGTGTAACCCCCCGGCCCGTAATAAGCCTGTATGTGATCGCTGCAGCCAGATTGTGGTCATGTGAAGCCCTCCAGACCTAACCGCTCAGCGATGGGAGTAACCACAGATTATAAGGGGCCAATAAACAGAGTGGGGCGACTGCCGGCAGCGTCTGAACAGGATCGTTTGGAGACAAGTCAAGTTTACGGTGTTATTTTAGAATGCCGGCTGCTGGATATTCACTAAAGAGTTTTTTCTTTACAGACAGAGGCGGACATCTTACAGCATATTCCTCTGGAGTGACCATGAGGACGTCAAACACGACGGCATCAAAACTTTTCTTCAGGGCAGCAGAGTCTTTGTCGCTCAGCGATTCTGAGCTACTGCTTTTCTGCAAGAAAGAAAAAAAAAATTGTAGTCAGATGAACAGTACCAGGAAATCTCAGAGTTTTCAGGAGATAACTAGGATACAGAATTCACATATTTGTAACCCAGGGCAACTTAATTTTTTGGAAATCTTGTGGTCCCTCACCTCTGAAGCATTCGTGGTGAGAGCAGTGATGCTCGACTGGCCATTCATTAGGTCCATTCTTCTGGCACCATTAGTGCTTTCTCCCTCTCCGCAGTGAGTGAAAAACTCTGATCATCTCATCGCCACGGAAGTAAAAGCATCATTCTCATACTGCAATAAAAAAAATAAAAAAAATTTAATATAACATCAGTAGTCAGAATTACATCCATACAGATTAACACATTAGCGCCATTGTGCAGTAATAGGTTTCATAGTAATTATGAGAACTGAACTCCATTCATCCGAGTGACTAAACGCATTGACTGCGATGACACAGACCTGAAAACTCAAGTGGACGAGGAAAATTGCTTCGGGTCAAAGGTAACGAAATTGGTTTCTAAATTTAACCTAAGAACTAGTTTCATTGTTCGGCTCCTTGTGAGTGCGGAGGCCGAGTCTTACGGTCTCAGAAGACTGAATGCAGACGGTTTATTATACCATGGAGAAAACGCACAAAGTGGCTTTTCACACAAAAGTAATAATTATCAAAAAAAATAAATAAATAAATAAAATAAAATCAATCACAGAATAGGTGACACATGCTGCATCTAATCACTAGGGCCCCCAGCTCCTCATCATCGTGGTCGTGCTCTGCTGTGGTCGCGCCTGGGTTGTGCTGCTCCATTCATGGTCTATGGGACGGATAGAAATGGCCGAGTACAGAGCCGCGCTGCATCCATCAGCCCCAGACACCGAGTCATGAGACCGCACATATGCTCAGCTGCAAATGCTAGCATGCAGAAAAATGGAATCAGGGGCGTCTTTAAAAAGGGAATCCGTCTCCTGGCTTCTGCCATCTAATCTGGGAGCAGCATAATGTAGAGACAGAGACGCTGATTCCAGCGATGTCTCACTCACTGGGCATCTTGCAGTAGTTTTGATAAAATCACTGATTTACCAGCAGGAGATCATCACCCGAGGACTAATAAACCTCCTGCCAGGTAGTCCTCCATATTCATGAGCGCTGTATAACTACACCCCCGCCACTGATTGGCTGCTTTCTGTGTTCACTGTGCATAGGCAGAAAGCTGCCAATCAGTGGTGTGGGCGGGGTTATGCAGAGCTCAGCATTTAGAGAACTACTAGATCTACAGCAGAGAAAACAGGGATTTTGTCAAAGTTACAGCAAGCAGCCCAGTAAATGATATATAGCTGGAATCAGGGTCACTGCCTCTTCTACTTGCTGCTCTCAGAAGGGGGTAGCAAAAACATGGTGACAGATTACCTTTAATAATAACAGATTATAAAAATGGTGGTATCACAATCTGGTTAGACACTATATATATATATATATATATATATATATATATATATATATATATATATATATATATATATATATATATATATATATATATATATATTTATATTACACACATATAATTTAATTTAAAGATTAAAAAAAACACCGTATAAAAAAAAAATAGGTCATTTTCTGATGATACATCCCCTTGCACCTGTTCTGAAAGGGTTGGATATTTTGGCAAATGATTGCCAAGCGCCTGGGCTTAAAGAATTAAAAAGATGTATGATAATAAACTTTTAGGTCAAGTCACAAACTTAAAAGGCCGCTCGGTGGGGAGGGTGAAGGAGCTGGGATCGCCAGCCTTGAGAAGGAGCATGTCACAATCCCCAAAAAGTCAGTGTTTGTAATGAAGAGGCGGCCATACATACAGCAATAAAATGGCTTCATGGACAAAAATTAAGGGGGAAAACACCAGCTATAAGTAATAATCAGAAATGGCGCCCGCCACCTTCTTCACTGCAGATTCCTATTATAAATTTCCACCAGCCTCATGTTGTATGGGACAGCTCAGCAGTTTATTATATCATAACCAAAAATTGGTAATCTAAACACATAACAAATATTAATTTTGCGTTTAGGATATGTTTATGAGAGGATTTAGGACATAATCAAATAGAAAAAAATATTTAAGAAAAATAGCAAAGAATGAGGAGTGTCAGAAAAACCTCACTTTGCTATGCCCCAGACACAACCAGTCCATATCCTGTGTATATAATATCTGACTATACCCATGTATATACAACTCCTGTGCAAATGTACAGAATACAAAAATATAAAAGCGACTCCTATAGGTAAACCCCCCCAGCCGCCTTTTTCATCACTGACTGCGAAATATAAGCTTGCAGCGCCACCTGCTGGTGATAAGGCCATTTTCCAGAAAAAAAGGCATTTATGCACCAAAAAATGTTATTTGGCAGATTTTTTCCTTTAATTAGATGCCTCCTATGTCAGACCAGTAACATAGTTATTAAGGTTGAAGGAAGACTTTAAGTCCATCTAGTTCAACCCATAGCCTAACCTAACATGCCCTAACATGTTGATCCAGAGGAAGGCAAAAAAAAAAACATGTGGCAAAGAGTAAGCTCCACACTGGGGAAAAAAATTCCTTCCCGACCCCACATACGGCAATCAGATTTGTTCCCTGGATCAACACCCTATCAAGGAATCTAGTGTATATACCCTGTAACATTATACTTTTCCAGAAAGGTATCCAGTCCCCTCTTAAATGTAAGTAATGAGTCACTCATTACAACATCATACGGCAGAGAGTTCCATAGTCTCACTGCTCTTACAGGAAAGAATCCGCGTCTGTTATTATGCTTAAACCTTCTTTCCTCCAGACGTAGAGGATGCCCCCTTGTCCCTGTCTCAGGTCTATGATTAAAAAGATCATCAGAAAGGTCTTTGTACCTTCCCCTCATATATTTATACATTAACATAAGATCACCCCTTAGCCTTCGTTTCTCCAAACTAAATAGCCCCAAGTGTAATAACCTATCTTGGTATTGCAGACCCCCCAGTCCTCTAATAACCATGGTCACTCTTCTCTGCACCCGCTCCAGTTCAGCTATGTCTTTCTTATACACCGGAGACCAGAACTGTACACAGTATTCTAAGTGTGGTCGCACTAGTGACTTGTATAGAGGTAAAATTATGTTCTCCTCATGAGCATCTATGCCTCTTTTAATGCATCCCATTATTTTATTTGCCTTTGTAGCAGCTGCCTGACACTGGCCACTGAATATGAGTTTGTCATCCACCCATACACCCAGGTCCTTTTCATTGACGGTTTTGCCCAGAGTTTTAGAATTAAGCACATAGTTATACATCTTATTACTTCTACCCAAGTGCATGACCTTACATTTATCCCCAATAAAGCTAATTTGCCATTCATCAGCAGAGGGGAAATGCAGTAATGATCACTCTTCATACACTGCTGGTACATGCCATCCTGTGCAGTGTTGGGACAACTTATTGTAGACCTCTGCAGCTCTATGGGGCAACAATATTGTAAAGGTGAGAAACCCTTTAATAGCGGCCTATAGTGACTACACATCCTACTAACATGACCGCCAGATCAGTACAATAGTGAGCAGCCATCACTTCACTTGAAAATACAAATCAAACTTTCCACTATGGCAAATTTTTTCAGGGGCTACAACATAAAATCTCGCCCTGCACACATGTATAGCACACACGTAATGATCCGGCTGCGATAGGACACTGTGGCACCATGTAACATTTCAGATTGCCGCTAGTTGGATTCAGCCAGCTCTCTGGACTGGAACACGTCTGTGTATTTACCAGGAAACAACGCCTTTACCATTTTTCATGGAAAGCTACATGACAGATCTCTATGTCCACGGGGCATTTTGATCTTACGGCTCATCGGGCTCCGTTACCCGCGATCACGGCGTAGGTGTCGTCTCAATAAGGAGAGCAATGGCCGCAGAGTTCTATCAATGACCGTTCATTTACACAGCACCATTAATTCTACAATTAAAATGCTGACCCAGAGGAAAGCAAACACTCCATGAGGCAGATAACTTTTCCCAACTCCCCATTCGTCAAACTAGATCCCTGGATCAACGTTCTATCATAGAATCTAGCACCTGTAAGTTATATTATATTTAGGAAAGCCATCCGAGTCAATGGCAACGAGTTCCAAAATCTCACTGCTCGCACTGTGAAGAATCCATATTCTCACTGCTCATACTGTAAAGAATCCATATTCTCACTGCACGCACTGTAAAGAATCCATAGTCTCACTGCACGCACTGTAAAGAATCCATAGTCTCACTGATCGCACTGTAAAGAATCCTTATTCTCACTGCTCGTACAGTAAAGAATCCATAGTCTCACTGCTCGCACAGTAAAGAATCCATAGTCTCACTGCTCACACAGTAAAGAATCCATAGTCTCACTGCTCGCACAGTAAAGAATCCATATTCACTGCTCGCACAGTAAAGAATCCTTATTCTCACTGCTCGCACTGTAAAGAATCCTTATTCTCACTGCTCACACAGTAAAGAATCCATAGTCTCACTGCTCGCACTGTAAAGAATCCTTATGCTCACTGCTCACACAGTAAAGAATCCATAGTCTCACTGCTAGCACAGTAAAGAATCCATATTCTCACTGCTCACACAGTAAAGAATCCATAGTCTCACTGCTCACACAGTAAAGAATCCATGTTCTCACTGCTCGTACAGTAAACAATCCATAGTCTCACTGCTAGCACAGTAAACAATCCATAGTCTCACTGCTAGCACAGTAAAGAATCCATAGTCTCACTGCTCACACAGTAAAGAATCCATGTTCTCACTGCTCGTACAGTAAACAATCCATAGTCTCACTGCTAGCACAGTAAAGAATCCATATTCTCACTGCTCACACAGTAAAGAATCCATAGTCTCACTGCTCACACAGTAAAGAATCTCCATCAGTGATTATGGTAGGTACCCTGAGAGGCAGTCTGCTTTCCTCTAGTAGAAGATTCCCCCCTTATTGTTTCCTCCGGAGATACGCAGCCACCAGAGGTCGCTCATCTTTACTCAATGGAAATAATGCATGTTTGGCCAAGCATTCACATATAAGGCAGTCAGGAGAGACACCGGAGTGCTCGGCCGACAGCCATGTAATGTGGACGGGCACCTTTAGGCGCTAACAACACATTTTTAATTATTTGTACTAGTAAATTATTAAAAGAAGGAAAAAAAAATGATTTGTAGGAAACAATATTTTTACAAATGAATTCTTCAAATAAATAGATACAAAATTTACACAATGGAGGCAAAGCAGTGAAATAATGAAGCCGGCGCCGGCCGTACAACGCTGCCATCCATAAACACGGCGGGCTCCCAGTACAAGTGTTTAGCTCGGATGTAAAGAGTCTGGGCCGGAGGCTCCACCGAATTACAGTCTAAGAAAACATTTAGACAAGGGGAAGACGCGCCATAATTCAAAGCCATTGAATCTGCTAGTGAAGAGGAGCTACTGAATAACCATGCCGGGCTGACCCAACATCGCACCGTTTACACACTGCTGCCAGGCAATGTTCTGCTGGATCTGTGCACACAGATACAGCACTGTGGCTTCTGTGGACTACAAAATTGTCACTAATTATAATTCAGAGACTTTTTTAGTAAAGTTGCACTGGATCCCGCTTACACAGTTTCCTAAAGGCCTTCATACATGTTCGATAAAAGTTGGCCGAACCTACAGATTTCAGCGGGCTCAGCCGACCCTCTAATGTGTATGTGGGCATCCTGACTTCTCCGAAACCAAGGACCAGGCAGGCGGCCATCTCCTGCTGTGGCTATAAAGAACGCTCAGCCGAGCCAAATGTTCCCGTATATGGGAGAGATGGCGAACGGCTATCTAATGTGTATGGCAGCCTAACACTCGGCATCATCAGATCAGACCATTACTTTACTATTGTTTATATGGCTCCTCCATGTGTCACTGCCATAAACAGATCAGTGGCTCACAATATACAGTCCCTGCCTAGAGGTGGCCATAAACCTTAATGAATGCCAGCCGATCCAGAGGGTCGAAGAGCAGCATAGGGGGATGTTCCAATTGAACACACCCAATGCTTTGTTTTCAGAGAAGACAAGCAGAGAAGAACACATGCACGCTCAGCATAGCCAAGCATGCATATTGTGTGGGAGGGATGGGAGTATGATGTTGGCCAGGACAAGTAGGTCAATTGTGGAACAAATCTTAATCACGTGCATGTCCACCATCAGCGTCCACCATCAGCGTCCACCATCAGCGTCCACCATCAGCGTCCACCATCAGCGTCCACCATCAGCGTCCACCATCAGCGTCCACCATCAGCGTCCACCATCAGCGTCCACCATCAGCGTCCACCATCAGCGTCCACCATCAGCGTCCACCATCAGCGTCCACCATCAGCGTTAAGCAGACAGATATTACTCTCATGTGTCTTCCTATTTTCTTTCCCACTGAAGAGGTGAGTTTTGCTTCCAAGCCAATAAAAATACCCCCCGTAGGGTCAAACTTTTTTTTACTCAAATTTATCTAAGCGACAGCGACATGGAAGCAAATTGGACGCATGAGTCTGATCCGCAACCACAGAATAGGACATGTTCCCAGTCTAACAGGTCACACAATGGATCTGTGATTATTCCGGAAGTGTGAATTGATCCATTGGGTCTATGTACGAATTAATAGAGAGAAACAGGCTGTTTTTTATTTAATGGCAACGCACACAAATGTGAATGTAGCCTTACCCACACATACTAGGCCAATTTCATAGAAAGCCAATTAACTACAATGCAAGAAATTTTTTCTTTAAAAAAAATAAAAATAAAGAAATAAATCCATTTTCTTTTCCGTTCGTGCATAGTGTGTGCACATATATGGCCTGCACTCCTGTTTCTGGCCCCCAGCGGCTGCACCCCTACCGATGCTACCGCTATGACATCTGATGGACTCGTCATACAAGTCAATAGTCGGAAACCTTTATATAGAGCTCAGGAAGGAAGCGAAAACGTATGTAAAGTCTGAGCGGCGGTGAGGAGCAAAAACACAGTGTTGGCGGATGAGCGGGTTTCGTTCTTCTGGATAGAGGAAGGTAAAATAAACTGTATCAAAGAAAAAAGTTACTAAAGATTCTGGCATCTAATGTTGGGATATTGGTATTGACTCATTCTACGATTTTTGGACAAGGGGTTGATCCCGATCCTTTTTAGAGAGTAACTTCGGCCATAATGTCAGTGACTGATGAATCCTTGGCGCTGGATTTGTCCTAGCGAGTTTCCATGGAAGTCTCTTCACTATAGAAGATGTTCAGCCTCATTTGCAAGCGCTGAGAAAGAGTTTTTATGTAGTGGTGACAAAGGCCGAGCACGAGACGCTGCGCACACGGCGGCGCAGCACCGGCCTGCCCGCTGCTCATTCATTCCCTGGGATCTGGAGAGAGCGGCCCCTCTGTCACTACAGATTCCAGCACCGACGTCACCCCACAACTGCGTGCAATCCCCCCGCATTCCCACAACACACATTGCTATGTACAGGGGGGGAATTCTTGGCATTTTCATGGAACCGCTGCACACAAGAGGCTTTATCCAGCTGTACATGGGATTAAGAGCTCTGCAATGCAGAGGAAGAGGAGGAAAAAATGACATTTATTGGCTTTTTCATTGAGAAGGGGAAAGAATTGCAATATGTGAGGGATTTGCCGCGCTTTCTGCAGCGAGGACAGAAGGGATTATACAATGGGCCCGTGGAAATAAAACAAGCCAAGAAAGTGCAAGTATGAAGAAGGGAACCCGAGACATTAGTGGAAGGAGAAAAAGGTCTCAGAAACCCAAAGTTGTCAATTGTCACAAAACAGTAGCCGTTATTTTACATTTTTTATTTTGTAACTTTAGATTTCTCTGGTAACATAAATTCCACTTATTCTCTGCCAGGACTAATTTTTCATTATCGATTTACAGTTGATAATCTATTCCGTGAAGACAGATTACTGAAATAGGAGATGACAATTGGTGCTTGTAAAATTCTATGGAGATGAGAAGAGCTATTCACCGTAGAACTTTATGAGCACAAACTGTCGTCTCCCATCTAAGTAATGGGGAGATCTGTATTCGCTGAAGACATTTTATAAATGATAATCAAATCAATCCAGGAGGAAAAAAAAAAAAAGGGGGTTAGAAAGTTTATTATTTTAATGTCCACTATTGATTTATGGTGGAAAAAGAAACTTAAAATGACGGATAGGGTATGTGCACACGTTGAGTATTTGCAGTGGATATTTCTGCACTAAAAATACATCTTTGGCAGGGAAACCAAAGCGTACAATTCACATGTTTTTTTGACTATTTTCTGCATTCATTTGCATGGAAGAAGAACGCTGAAAAAAAAAGGTAAAAAATTAAAATGCTGAAAGGTTTGAAAAAAAAAAAAAAAACTTTGATGGTTAAAATATGCAAGAAAAAAAGCAGCGTGTGCATGGGAGCTCAAACAAATCATTCATTTTGCTGATATTGTTAAACAGCTCTTTTATGCACTGAAATAAACTATACAAATACTCTTTAAAACATAGCAAGAATTCTACCCCATTAAAATCAGATAGATCAGGTTTGAAATTCTTTTTATTTCCCCGTCTCAGACAATGGTCCAAAGGAGACACAATGGGAGATGTGGTAGAGAACCATTATCACCGCACAGACACAGCGCACATGTAGGAAGCCCCCCGCGGTGCTTATAAACACTGCTCCACAGAAATATTTCCAGGATTTCCCCGACTTAAATGACCAAACTGCTCCGAGATCACGAATCCCATGTACATCTGCATGTAGATTTATCATGGTTTTAAAAAAGTAAGTCCAAAGAAATTCTTAGCTTTTAGGAAGCATGAATCAACCACGTAAGAACATAGCAAAGTGAATGGAAATGTAAGGTGCAGTACTCATGAGCGGCCAGTAAACAATGTGTGGCGCTGTGCTGTCCCAATTCTGTACATTGTTTACATCCATTCACCACCAGAACAAATAGAAGCAGATGACGGCGCGGTTGCTGGTTGTCGGACCCCAACCAGTCTGAAAAAACCCAATGATGGAGATGCTAATAGCCCCCTATTAGGAGAAAAATTATTTCCCGACTCCATATTCGATCCCTGAATCAACATCCTATCATAGAATATAACCTACAAGTGCTTCTCACAAAATTAGAATATCAAAAAGTTAATTTATTTCAGTTCTTCAATACAAAAAGTAACACTCATATTATATAGAGTCATTACAAACAGAGAGATCTATTTCACGTGTTTATTTGTGTTAATATTGATGATTATGGCTTACAGCCAATGAAAACCCTAAAGTCATTATCTCAGTAAATTAGAATACTTTATAACAGCTTAAAAAGTTATTTTAAAGTCCGACATGTTGGCCTACTGTAATGTATGCTCAGTAAATACACTCAATACTTGGTCGGGGCTACTTTTGCATCAATTACTGCATAAATGTGGCGTGGCATGGAGGCGATCAGCCTGTGGCACTGCTGAGGTGTTATGGAAGCCCAGGTTGCTTTGATGGCAGCCTTCAGCTCGTCTGCATTGTTGGGTCTGGTGTCTCATCTTCCTACTGACAATACTCTATAGATTCTATATAGGGTTAAGGTCAGGCGAGTTTGCTGCCAATCAAGCCCAGTGATACTGTTGTTTTTACACCAGATATTGGTACTTTTGGCAGTGTGGACAGGGGCCAAGTCCTGCTGGAGAATTACATTTCCATCTCCAGTCAGCAGAGGGAAGCATGAAGTGCTCTAAACTTTCCTGGTAGACGGCTGCACTGACTTTGGTCTTGATAAACACAGTGGACCTACACCAGCAGATGACATGGCTCCCCAAACCATCACTGATTGTGGAGACTTCACACTAGACCTCCAGCAGCTTGGATTGTGGCCTCTCCACTCTTCCTCCAGACTCTGGGACCTTGATTTCCTAATGAAATGCAAAATTTACTTTCATCTGAAAACAACACCTTGGACCACTGACAACAGTCCAGTTCTTTTTCTCCTTGGCCCAGGTAAGACGCTTCTGGCGTTGTCTATTGGTCATGAGTGGCCGGACACAAGGAATGTGACACTTGGGAAAACCGCTGCAAAAATGCACTGTGTGCGCACATAGCCTAAGGGACCTTTCAAAAAGCTTAGGAAGCCTTTGCAGGTTTTTTTTTGTTAATTATTCTAATTTACTGAGATAATGACTTTTGGGTTTTCTTTGGCTGTAAGCTATAATCTTCAACATTAACAACAATAAACACTTGAAATAGATCACTCTGTAATGACTCTATATAATATGAATTTCACTTTGTATTGAAGAACTGAAATAAATTAACTTTTTGATGATATTCTAATTTTGTGAGAAGATCCTGTATATTTAGGAAAGCCATCCAGGTCATCCATGAATGTGATTACTTGATTAGTGAATAGACCATTAAAACATTGTGTGCCAAAGAGTTCTAAATTTTCACTGCTCGCACTAGAAAGAATCCATACCCTCCCTGCTCGTACTGTAAAGAATCCATACCCTCCTTGTTCGTACGGTATAGAATCCATACCCTCCCTGCTCGTACTGTAAAGAATCCATACCCTACCTGTTCGTACGGTATAGAATCCATACCCTCCCTGCTCGTACTGTAAAGAATCCATACCCTCCCTGCTCGTACTGTAAAGAATCCATACCCTCCCTGCTCGTACTGTAAAGAATCCATACCCTCCCTGCTCGTACTGTAAAGAATCCATACCCTCCCTGCTCGTACTGTAAAGAATCCATACCCTCCCTGCTCGTACTGTAAAGAATCCATACCCTCCCTGCTCGTACTGTAAAGAATCCACACCCTCCCTGCTCGTACTGTAAAGAATCCATACCCTCCCTGTTCGTACGGTATAGAATCTATACCCTCCCTGGAAACCATCAGCATGTAGTTCCTAAGCCCTCATGCTTTGCAAAGGGTTAAATCTGCTTCAGAATCTCTACAAATAAATCCTTTGCTCCTTTTGCTGCAGATTTTACGCAGCAGATAATTCCCAAGTGGACAAACGCTAAAGGCCAATAGGTCCTGGTATAACCTGGCATGTCGACTGAAATCCCCCCAGAGGCCTGCTTTATAACTGGCAGTGTATACCGGGTGACTGACAGCCTTTATACAGCATCCAGAACATTTATAAATAGACGTATTGTCTGCCGGTGTCAGCTACATCACATCAAGGACCGGGAATAAAATAAAACATTCGACGGCCAAGGAGAAAAGAGCATTTTATTGTGCATTTAACAATCGCTAAGTGCAAATCTGAGAACAATGTTTTCCAGGTGAGATGGACATGGCGGGGCAGCAGCAGTTGTAAGGAATAAATGCGGTCTGGTATGGAGGAGGGGGAATCATTATCGGCTTTGGGCAAGCAGCCCAGCTCTATAGAGAATGACGACGACCGCCATCAGGAGACGTTAAAGCCGCACGTAAAGAAAGAACGCCAGGAAGTAACATACCGAACGGCCTAAACAGGAATATCCTCGAGATGTCGCCGGGTGATGAGGCCAGCGTCCCCTCCGCTGGGATCAGAGACGATCACAGAGCCAAGAGGTCCCTGGTCACACCGCATCCTGTTTGTACAGCGGGGGCTATGGAAAATGGAGCCATTTATTCGGCATTTCTCATGTAGGGGTTGAGCGGTTAGACGACACAAAGCGTTTGCATCTAGAAAGCGTCCAGAATTGCACTACATCCTGTTATCTATAAGTGGTATACGGACCCCTGAGCCCCCCACAGTGTCATCCTCCAACTGTGACCATCCATAGTTACACAGATCATTCCTACAGAGCGGTGTATGTATATCCCAGGCACACGGGAGTCAGGTGCAGCAGCAGGTCACAAGCTTCACACACTGAGTGATCAATTCCTGGAGTCATAGCTGCCTGGACCCCCAGGGTTAACACTCTGCTGCCCCTCAGTTCAACTAATCCGAACAGACCACCAACTATTACAGATTAACTGATATTCATGGTAAACCCCCATCTAAAAAAAATAAAAAAGTCAGGAGAGGGTCACGGAAGTGGACTTCTGATGGAGAGACTCTCAGAACATAACACTTAGGGTAAGTGCACACTGGGTGTTTTTGCTGTGGTTTTTTTTGCTAATTCTCAGCTGCTTTTTACAGTACCAGCAAAGCCTATGAGATTTTAGAAATCTCATGCACACATATTGGGTTTTTTGTGCGATCAGTATTTTGTGCTTTGCTGCGTTTTTTGG